>NW_004444001.1:11920614-11924063 GCF_000243295.1 Trichechus manatus latirostris | reverse complement strand
AAAATAACTGACTTGCTTTTCCACTCTCTGTAACTATTTTTTTCTTGTTTTTCTGAGGCCAATTATTTAGGGCTGATTCTCCTGAATCCCACGTAGCTAACTTAGCTACCTCAGCCAGAGCTTGTGTTTTAAGTCACAGGTTTACCAACTGTAGCCAAAACCTCCCCCCAGAAAAACCAAACCCATTGCCATCTAGTTGTTTCTGATTCATAGACACCCTCTAGGACAGGGTAGAACTGCCCCATAGGGTTTCCAAGGCTGTAATCTTTACGGAAGCCAACTGCCACATCTTTCTCCAGCAGAGCGGCTGGTGGGTTCAAACCACTTACTTTTTGGTTAGAGGTGGAGCACTTAACCACTGCACCGCCAGGGCTCCTCCCAAACATAGTAGGACCCAATTAATCATTCCAGGACCTGTTGTAGATTATGACCTCACTATCTCTTCCAATTTTGGGAGTCTCTGGTTTGATGATTTTCAGATTGGCTGGAATGAACTGATACTAAACTTGACTGAGTATTGCTGGTGAAAGTCAAATATTTGAGCTCTGAACATAATTTAAGCCTATAACTATCTTATCCTCATTTTATCCCCTCCACCTTGCAGTGTTGAACAGATTCCAAGTTCTTTTCAGCCATTTTTGACATATCCTCATTTCCCTCTCACCAGTCATCATTTGCAAACCACTGATAAGAGCAACTGCAAGGAGGGTGACGCAAGCCGAACAATGCTCATGGCTTGCTGTCATTATCTGAGGTTGCTCTGGCTCCTCCTGCTTTCTCTGGGAGATGAAGAGGGCCAGATTAAGGCATGTGAGGGCTCTAAATACTGATAATCTGTGGTCCCCCTCCTCTGTTTACTCACACATTCAAATGGGATATGTGAGTTAGATAGATACACATGTATATATATGTGTGTGCATGTCGCTTAGCTATCCATGATGTAACTTCTTTTTAAATGCAACTATAATATTAGTGAGTGAAAGCGAAAGTGACATATGCCATTTTAGTGGAATGAGATGAACTGGATTATAAAATTTTATAGTGGATGCGGGATACTAAGATTTTTGCTATATATCACATTTTCTACAACATGAATATTCCACATGTTCTACAGCAAAGAAAATGAGTCAGTGATCTTAGGTTTTTCAACAATCAATGGAAAATTCTGTTGATCTCCCACAACGAATAATTGACTTCCACCAATTTTGCTTTAAATGGCTCATATTTCAGTTTTGATGCTTGTTTCATAATAAATGCTATAATTATAAATGAAAAAATGAAAAGATGTCATAAAAGAAAGTTTAGTGATCAGAAAACAAATATGACAACAAATTATTATGTTTTATTTTTAGATAGATCTTTCATCTTTACATGTTATAATTAAAAACATTTCTTTATACTCGATAGGTCTGAAGTGAAAAGGAAAATATAATTGTTATCATATACAAAATTTATAAAATGTAGATTTTATTTCTTTGTGGAATTGCTCAACTCTCATATTCAGAGACATGTTCATAACTGATGTAACGATAGCACCACTTCTCAAAGAACAAGCTTGTTTTTCAAATCATAACAATATCAATCAATTTCTTAAAAGAAAGTCAATTTGAAGGGAAATGGAAAATAAAATACATTTATATAATTTTATTATCTAAATACTCAATTTATTTCCTTGAGGAATTGTTCAGTTTTCTTACCTGGAGGTATATAAATATGCTGATAAAATATAAACGTAATGTTCTGATAAACACCCTTTGTTGCTTTCTTGAAAGACAAATTTAGAAACACTCCCATTGTTGCAAAACAGAAACATATTGCATGGTAAATAAATATTGACTTTTGTGTCCTGTTAATGTTTCTAATACCTCATTTATTAGCATATAGAGAGAGTAATATCAAGCACCCTGTCCCATACAACAGATAATAAAAAATGAAACTCGCTTGATGCATAAATTAAAACTTTTTGTGTTAGATAAATATAAATAGTTCCAGTATTTTTGGATGTTTGCTATATTAGTATTAAATTATTACCCATGTTAGTTTTATATATTAAATGTATGCTAGACTGAGTCCACGTGTATGCCAAAAATATTTTAAAGTTAATGTTATAAATATTATTGTTTACAAAACTTAGAACATAACTCTGTACGTAAATGCTATACTGTTTAAAAGTAACTTGATTGAACTCATTGCAAAGGTCAACTTATTTGAGTTGCCTTGCTTTTACACATCATCTGGGACTGGAGTTCCCATTGGTTGTTTACCAGGACGTGTGAAAGAGCATACCCTTGTGTTTGTATCATGGCAAAGAGCATTGCTGGCCCTCCTGGCTGGGGTTGCTGGATCAGCAGATGTGGATGTACAAAATTTTTCTCTCGAAATGGATCAAAGGCTTGTTATCTATTAATATAATCTGTCCTTGCCCAGCAACTGCTCATGTTGGATCCAGTTGCATATTGGGTGAATGTAGCAAGAGTTAGACTCGACAGCCTACCCCCAACTCTTGTTTATTAGAAGGAAATAAACCCAAGAAACCTGCCAAGATAAGGAGTTTCAATTACATGGGAGGGGACCGTAGGAGACAGATGTCAACGAAGATGTTCAAGTGGTAGTGACTTCGTAGCTTAAACAAACTTGTGCGTGGGTGCCCTCATGACCCTGCGTGAACTTTATTTTCAGCTGGCACATTCTCATGCAATAGAGTGGGTATCAATTTTATTTAGTGCCCTGCCAGTTGCCTTCCACTGCAGCAATCGCTTTTTCTTGTGTCCTGTCTGCTTGTCTGCTTGGCATCTGTGGGTCTTTGCTTTGGACAACTGGTGCTTCTGTTTTGTTGATGCCCTAAGCATGTTCTTACCTTGCTTACTGGGTAATCCGTCCGTGGAGCTGAGCCATTTCCATGCTTTAAAGATGCAACAATTCAGAGATTCTACTTCTATTGGAAACTTAAACACAGTGTCCCAAAAATCTCATCAGGGAATCTCCAAATCTGAACATAAGTGCAACAAGATGGAGAACATTATATTCATTAGTATTCACTTCAGAAAGAGTTCTGTATTTGTTTTGAGGAAATTTGTTTTGAGGGTAAAGAGTCTTCCCGCTCCCCAGGCCAAGCGTAAGTGAAGCTAGTCTGAAAATAGTCTGTGGGAGAAAATGGGAGAATTGAAGCTTACTCTGAGAATGAGAGAAGGGAGAATGGAAGAGAGAGAGGAGGGGAGGTGGAAATGGGGATGGAGCCAGTGAAGTGGTGCTACCTCATATGACAAAAAATCTTTGTTAAAAGTACTTCCCTCAGCCCGGCTACCACCACTGACTGCTCTGACCGGGATCACAACAGAGGGTTCTGGACAGAGATGGAGAAGGATGTAGAACAAAATTCTAACTCACAAAAAAAAGACCAGATTTACTGGCCTAAAGGAGACTGGAGAAACCCCGAGAGTACGGCCCCC
>NW_004444001.1:11880784-11920003 GCF_000243295.1 Trichechus manatus latirostris | reverse complement strand
CTCAGACTCGCAGAAAAAGATCATGAAGAAAACTATGAAATTGGGAACTTTGAGGTGCATTTAGTCAACTATGTAAGGATTGGGGAGGTCCTAGCTGATGCCTGAGTTATATAAACTGATGTGAGATAACCAGAAAGCTTAGTAATTATACTGTTGATGGTCTATATCTCTCAACATTAGTAATCAAGGTGTTGCTGATACCGTGGACCTTAATGCAGATTTTTCTGCTTTGTATAGGCAGCCTGATGGTTGTGTTCCATGGTATAGTGGGTTGGTTTTAACTCTCATAACTTGATAACAGTAACCTATGAAATCTTGCTCCAGGGGAGGAGGTCTTAGGCAAATGTGAACATTTCTTGCCTGTAGGCTACAGATGTGCACCACAAAAAACTTCTGCTTGAGAACCCATTAAAAGAATTGTGAGAACCCATTAAAAGGATTGTTAGAAACCAAGTACCCCTTGATATATTTTTAAGTTAACATAATGACATGGAATCATTAAATATGTACTCTTCTATGTACGATATTTTGCAACCATTTTGCTGCTTGTATCAGTAGTTTGTTCATTTGTTATTGCTGTGTAGTATTCCATTTATGCATATACCACAGCTTGTTCATACTTTCTCCTTTTGTTGGAAATTTCCAGTTTTTTGAGATTATGAATAAAGTTTCTATAAACATTCTCATCAAAACTTTTATGTGGACATTTACAAAATTTCCTTGGAGAAATTTCTAAGAGTTTCTGGAATGCTGAGCCGCAGGGTAGGTGTATGTTTATTACAAACTCCCAGACAATTTTCCAAAGTGGTTCTGCCATTTTATACCCACATATCAATGTGGGAGTTCCTGCTCCACATCTTCACTAACATTTCCTATTGTCAGTCCTTTTAATTTTGGCCTTTCTAGTGGTATGAAGTGATCTCATTTAAGTTTGCCTTTCCCTGATGACTAATAATGTTGCACTCTCTTTCATGAGTTTGTTAGCCATTTGTGTATCTTTTGGTGAAATGTATATTCAAGTTTTTACCCATTTTTAGAAATAAAAATTGTAAGATGGTAGATCTAGTTCAAATATATAGCAATTACACTAAACGTTAATACACTAAATGCTCAAATTAAAAGACAAAGGTTGTCAGACTAGGTTAAAAAAAAAATCCTAACTATCTAATGCTAAAGACATCTTAAATACAAAGACACAGAAAAATTGCAAGTAAAAACCTGAGAAAAGATATATATAAAATACTAACCAAAATAAGCTGATATCAGACAAAGGCGAAAAGTATTATTAGAGTTAGAGATTTTTTATTGGAAAAAGGGTCCACCTACCAAATTGATATGACTACTTGAAATCTTTATGCACTGAATAATAAAACCTCAAAAAATCTAAAGCAAAAAAATTAGAGAAATGAAATAAGAAATAGACAAACACATAATCATAAAGGGAGATTTAACTTCCCTCTTTCAGTAACTAATAAAACAAGCAGATGGAAATGAATAGGAATATAAGATAATTGAATAACAAGATTAACACAAACTAGTGAACTTTGTAGGCATTATACCTAACAAAAGAACACATGTTCTTCTTAAGTACATGTAGCTATTTTAAAAATTTACCATATGTTGGGCTAAGTCTCAAAACAAATTTCAATCATAAACAATATGCTCTCTGACCACAGTGAGATAAAACTAAAAATCAATAACAAAACAACTAGAAAATCTTCAACCATTTGGAAATTTTTCAATACATATCTAAATAAACCATGGGTCACAGACAAAAAAAAAAATCTCAACAGAAAACAAAGTATTTGTAACTGGATGATAATGAAGAGAAAACACATAAAAACTTGTGAGATACAGCTAAAGCTGTACTTAGAGGGAAATTCATGGTCTTAAAATGCATGTATTAGAAAAGAAGAAAAACTGAAAACCAATGATCTAAGTGTCCATCTCAATTATCTTGGAGTAAAAAGAGCAAAATAAAATCAAAGAATAGGGAAAAAGGAAATAAGAAAGATAAGAGCAGAAATTAATGAAATTGTAGAGAAATGCAGAATAGAGGCTATTAATAAAGCCAAAACTTGTCTAAAAAGAGAGATAAAATTTATAAATCCTTTATAAAACTGATTACGATAAAAAGAAATGAAAGACATCACCAATATTAGGTTTAAAAAAGAAGTATTGCCTCAGATCCTATAAACATTAAACATAATATGAGGATATTACCTTATTTCCATACGTAGACTTTGCTACTGTGAAGAGATTATGCTTATTATCCCAAATCAGTATTTAAGTCAATGTGTCAATTATGTTTAGAAGGTATATTAATAAATTGTCAATTCAATTTCTAAACTGATGTTATTGAGTTTAGTTAGAATGACCGAGTTCTACAGTGTTTGTATGAACTAACCAAACTGGGTTTGAGTGAACCAAACAAATTGAGTTTTTATACATGCAAAGTAAAGGAAAAGACACTGGTACCAAAGTTATCCCAGACAATGAATGGACAGCCTGCTGTATTGAATTACTAATTTGAAGTTTCTTTAGTCTTGTGTATACATAATATCGTATCTTATGTATATTTATACCCTGCATGTAGTAGAATGAGTAGAATTTTGACAGGTGTAGGCAGCATACATGCAAAAGGATAGGGGCAGGGAATAGTATAGTGTATTCAGGGAAGAGCAACTCTTCTGACTGCAGAGTATGATAGGGGCTGCTGGGAAGAAGCAGGACAGATGGCTTGGTTCAGATTGTGAAAGGTTTTGGAGTGGACATCTTCTTGAATATGAGTGGGACCTATCAACACAAGTGTGACAATAGCAGACTTGTATTTTAGAAAGCACACAAAGTTATTCTTAGATCTTCTGAAGCAAATGAATATATGTCTTATTTCCTGTCCAAGATTGTAAGTCATGGACATATGAAGCCTTCAAAATATTTGTTGATTGATTAATTAGTTGATGGACTGTTTCCTTGACAGGTAAACAAGCCAACTTGCTGCTGTATTCTTTATGCAAAGTACTGTGAAATACCAGGTATTAGTTCTCTTTGTAGGAGTTTACAATATAGTAGGGAGATAACAGTTACACCGACAGTACAGAAAGAAAACTAGATCAGGAGTGAAAGGACATGGATTCTAGATACATATCCTTCAATTTATTTATTTATTCATAAATATTTAATAAGCACCTGTTATGTGTCAGTCCTCTGCCAAGCTTTAAGTGTATAGTGATGAGCAAAATGATTCTCATGGAACTTACATATCCAGTGGTGGATATGCATATCAAACAATCACAAAAAATTCATTCAACAAGTTTTATTGCTTTATTATCTGAAATGTTCCAGGCATTGTTCTAGGCACTTGAGAGATATGATGAATAAGGTGACAGAGATCTGTGCCTATGTAGGTTTTATATTTTAGTAGAGGGAGATAGAAAATAAACTATAGACATAATAAATAGGTATTGTATCTATCTTATTACAAGGTGATAAGTATTATGAAAAAAGAAAAAAGAGTAAGTATTTTCAGAGGAGTTGGATGGCACAAGCAGTTTTGCAATTGGCTGCTAACCCAGAAACTGGCAGTTTGAACCCACCCAGACACTCTGTAGAAGAAAAGGCCTGGCAAATTGCTTCCATAAAGATTACAGCTAAGAAAACCCTATGGAGCAGTTCTATTCTGCATACATGGGGTCACCATGAGTCAGGGACTAAAAACAACAACAAGTGTTCTCAGGAGAGGGTGAGGATAGGCGTTGGCATGGGTTATAATTTTAAACAGGATGGTCAAAGTAGCCTCATGGAAAAGGGAACGTATAAGCTAAAATTTATAGAAGATGAGGGAATTGGCTATGTAGATATCTAGGAGAAATGGGTTCTGGGTAGAGGGAACTGTCAATGTGAAGATCTAAGATGGAGCATTCTAGAGTGTTTCAGGCACAACAAAGAGGCCAGATTGTATGGAACAGGATAAGCAAGGGGATAAAAGCAGGTACGGGGAGGAGGGTGTACATTATATGGAGTCTTGTAGGCCTTTGTAAGGACTTTGGCTTTTACTGGGTGAAATGAGGAGCCATTGCAGGAGTTTGAGCAGAGAGTGACAGCAAGTGACTTCCATTTTAACAGGATGATTCATTTCATATTACAACCTATAACTGTAAAGCATGACGTGTGTGTCCTGAGATGGGGTCACAGGAGGACATAATTTATAAAGTATCCGTGTGATTTGAGGTCCTAAGCTTAACCAGCCTTAGCCTGCCTCAGCAGGTCATCGTTGTGAGGCTCTAGTAACATGCTGTATATATATGCACACAATTTTATAATAGTATTTTTGGTAGTCATGCAGTTGTTTGTTGTTGTTTGGGTGCCATTGAGTTGATTCACACTCATAGCGACCTCATGTGACAGAGCAGAACTGCCCCCTAAGGTTTCATAGGCTGTAATCTTTACCGAAGCAAATTGCCAGGTCTTTCTCATGCGAAACCTCTGGGTGGGTTCGAACCGCCAACTTCTGGTTAGCAGTCAAGAGCTTAACCACTGAGCCACCAGGACTATGGCTCATAATCCAGTGCAGGATGATGGGTTACAACCTATAACTATTTTAGGAGTTAAGCATACTTTCTCAATGGGGTGATAATATACCCAA
Organism: Trichechus manatus latirostris; assembly: GCF_000243295.1. Taxonomy (NCBI): domain Eukaryota; kingdom Metazoa; phylum Chordata; class Mammalia; order Sirenia; family Trichechidae; genus Trichechus; species Trichechus manatus. Next base: position 11,915,358 of record NW_004444001.1, on the reverse strand, counting down.
GGGGTGAAAATTGGTTTGGAAGGGGGCAAAAATTCTTACTCTTTCATATATAAAGCACAGATTTACATACAGTAACTAAACAGATACACTATATACCTGTGGTATTTTAACTTCACGGAAAAAAATATCTAAAAAGGCTCCTTTGGTGGTGGGGGGGATGTTAATGAAAAAAATAGGTTGAAAAACAGTTAAAGGAAGGAGGTCAGTAGTAGAAAGATCACTGAGCTGGAGGTCAGAAAACTAGAGCTGAAATCAACTCTGTCATTAACTCTCCGTGTGAACTTGAATCATTCACTTCCCCTTTATAAGTTTCAGGTTTTCTTCAGATGTAAAATAAAATGTTAGACTGAATGATCTCTTACATTTTCTCCAGCTCTAAAATTATGAGGAGGATTTGAACTGGGGTTCCATATGGTTATAAAGGCCTGGTTATGAAACCAATAGTAATTCATCAGATATTTGGACCCATTAAACTTCACTTTTCAGTAAAATAAAATGTCTGTGTCAATAGCATTTAATGTCTGTCTCTGGCCTTCTACCCCTTATTCATTTTTTAAGAACTCTAGAAATACTGCTCTAGTTCACTCTAGAAGATTCTTGGTTACAATATGTAGCCTAAGGGCACAATGGAGTTTTACCAATAAGATGCACATCAAATGCTTTGAAGTATGCATTGCTTCTCAATTTGCACATGATTTCTAGATGTTAAGATCCCTCTACAACCTGTCTGAGTTGTCACTTGAAAGAGAAAGATGTAGATGGTATGGTGAAGGGAAGCAGGAGTTAGCAAAAGAAAGTACCAGATTCAAAAACAAAGACCGCATATATCTACAACATCTATAGGTGACATCAACTAGACAACCTTGCACACACAGGTCCTTGCTGCTTATTCCAGAGCTGGGCCAATTGCACTAAGGAAACCTTGAATACATAGTTTATTCTGCCTCTTTTAGGGTCTTAGTTTCTCATCCTGACCCTCCAGCTATATTTAAAATACCCTTGAAAGACAGAGAATGCATCTTCTAACTCTTTATATGTTCAGTGCCCACTTCAGTATCCTGTACATAAAAGCCTCTTAGTGAATGTTTGTTGACTTTGTTGAGCACACAGATTTAAGAGAGAAAAATAAAGCTCAAAGCTATAAATCTTTGAGTGCCTTACTTTGGGTGGTCTGTACAGATGTGCCTACAGGCCAGAGCATTTATCTTCTCTTCCTTCTGCCATTTAATCACCTAGTGATGTTTCCAGATAAGAAATGTACATGTAATTCATCACTTAACTGGAGCATGTATAACTCATTCACCATAGGATATAAATATGCAAGAATTGTTTTGTTTAATGAATTCAACTGTAAATAAATGGGTTGCTATTGTGGTAGTGCAGTGGTTAAAGCACTTGGCTGCTAACCAAAAAGGTTGACAGTTGGAACCTACCAGCCACTCTACGGGAGAAAGATGTAGCAGTCTGCTTCTGTAAAGATTAACAACCTTGGAAACCCTTTGAGGCAGTTCTTCTCTGTCCTATAGAGTCTCTATGAGTTAGAAACGACTTGACAGCAGTGGGTTTTGGTTTTTGGTTATTGTGAAGAACTGTAGTTCTCCACTAAATAGCAGGGATTTCTTGAATGTTGTCAGCATTTGGAGACAATTAGAAGAGGGAGCTCTATTCAGCGACAAATGGCTAAATATTCAGAATTTCAATGTATACTGAGAAGGTAGTTCAACCCCTGGTTTATCTAAAGAATCTTCGAGTAATTGGCAATGACAAAACCCCAGAGCCTAATTGAAAGAATCCTTAGGAGTGAAGGAGTTAACTGAGTGTGTATGCTTTATCTTTTGTTCAGTGGACTGGTGGTTTGCTGATTAAAGTCTCTGGTAAATGATTGTTAGAGAACTGTCATTGATAGCTGTTGCTAGTTGCTGCATTTCAAAAGCCTGTTGATTCCTTTGAAAGGCTATACAGCATCCTTGAGCCCTTTACTCATTTCAGATCTTCTCAGGCTTGCTGGCAAAAGGATCTATCAGAACAACAAACATGAATGATGAAGACTACAGCACCATCTATGACACAATCCAAAAAGAGGGGACATGTGAGGTCCCAGACCAGCCAGGAGAAAATGAAGGTCCCCTTTATGATGCCATCCGCAAAGACTTGAAGCCAGAAAACAATTTATATGCCACCCAGCTGGAAACCCATCAGTATGCTTCTGTATCGGTCTGCGTCGTTGGGAGTGAGGAGAACAGCCTAGCTTCTTCCCAGCCAGAAGCAGAGGGCTACCTCCTGCCTGATGAGGTGCAGCCTGAGGCCCAGGATCCTCAGCCAGATGAACCCCAAGAGGACAGAGACAACTCGATGGAAGAATTACATTCATCAGGCCAGGCTCAGGAGCCCCGCTCAGCAGAGCCCCGCTCAGCGGAGCCCCAGGAGAATGGAAGCATGATGAAGGAACACCAGCCTTCTCCTTCAAGCTTCACCATCCAGCATAGCAAACTCTTCTCCATCAGCATGGATTCCCCAACTGGCTATTTCAGTGCTAATGGTTTGGAAGAAAGCGAAGTATCTTCCATGCACCCTGAGATTATCCTCTTCGTGAAGGTAAGGGCTGCCTTAGACAGCACACTTGCACATGCAGATGGCTGAATTGGGGTTTTATTTTGCTCTGAGTGGCCAGGGAAAGATGCATGGCGTCATGGTCCCTGGACCTCAGTACATATTCAAGAGTAGGGCTGAGTAAACGGGTCATTCCAAAGTTCAGCCAGGACTTCTCAAAATGAGAATTGGGAAGTACATATAAAATGTGTGTTTAATCATTGACTTTTATATACTATGGGCAAGGCATTTTTTTTAAGAGTTCACTTACGAGTGAGCAGAAATTGCTGCTCAAATGCTTACCTATGTGACAGACGTCAAGTACATTTTCCTGGCAGATTAAATTTCCTTGGTCAACATGGTTTTTAAAAATGAAACCAAGGCTTGTGAGAGAAAGTCATATCTACAGTTAGGTACTGGAGTTTCCTTCTTACATTCCTAAGGTCACAGATACTTCAGATAGATGGTCCATAAATATTACTGCTGTCACTGAATTTGCCATTTTGTCACCCATATAAATAACTAAAGTATCTGACGAAGTGAAGTGATTTCAGTAGTTGTAAGACAAGTAATTATCAATGTTAATATTTAAATACTTACAATGTTTTAAACAAAGAACTTCGGTGATCTTTGCATTAGACTAATAACATAATAAAGATTATGGTTATGAACACTATCAAAACATAAAAAGCATTTCAGTCTATTTATTAATCAAGATGGCAGAATCTTTTCCCCCGAAATTGCCCCCCACCCAACAGAATGTTTATTTTTATATATTTTTATGTGTAGATAGCATATTAGTAAATATTTTTATTTCTGGCTAATAAAAATGATTATTCTGTGGACCTGCAAAAACCCCAGTCCACACTCATTTCTCTCCTTCCTTGTTTCCAAAAACACTTATAATGAAACACACTTTATTTGCTAATTTAATACATTATCACTATCTACTTTGTACTTTTGTGTGTAAATCGTGTCTCCTTTATTCTACTATGAATAGCCCTTGGAAGAATTTTCACTTTTACTCTGAGTGATATGGGGGGTCATGGGAGGGATTTGAAAGGATCATTCCATCTATCTGTTTGAGCAAAGCCTATGGTGGGATAAGGGTGGAAGCAGGGAGAGGGGTTGGGAGACAGTTGAGAAATTTGAGGCAAGAGATGATGACGGATTGGCCTACAGTGACAGTGGTGGAGGTAGGTGGTGAGAAGTAGGGTTGGATTGTTTTGAAGAGAGAGCCTGAAGAGTTTGCTGATGACATTGATGTAGAAAGTAGAGAAAGAAAAGAGCCATGGTTGACTCTAGGGGTTTTGGCCTGGGCTACTGGGTGAATAGATATGTCATTCCCATTTCAGCTATGAACCCCTTCTTAGGGAATCCTAACATTGGCTTTGTCAATAATTTGCTGTGAAACATCCCTGGGCCCAAGTTTCCTAGTCTCTAAAGTGAGATCTCTTACAGTCTTTGATTCCAGTGTGTATGGCCCTAACTCAGTGTGTACACATGTGGCACCAGACATTGTCTACTCTAAAAGACTGCTCGACAATGACTATGATCTCTACATTTGGGTGTGGTTGGAAGGGCCAACATTATGCCAACATTGTTTTCTACCCTCAGCTCGTATGAAGCCTGTCCCTTAGAAAGTGTCTGTAGCCATGGCCTGCGGAGCCTCTCTGATTAGGACATTCAAAGGGCTTCCATGCAGCACTGCACAGGCTGTGCACTGAACAAATGTAGGGGGGTGTCATTCACTGAAAATGTGAATGGTGCCCCCCCACACCCCGCAGAAGTCAGGCAGTGTACCAGCCCTGGTGAATGTTCCTCAGATTCATATTTAGCCTGGGATCTTTATTCTAAAGGAGTGACTGCATATAATTCGGCTCAGTGGTTCACAAAGTGTGGTTCAGGGACTAGCAAAATCAGCATCACCTGAGAGCTTGTTAGAAACAAATTCTCTGGCTCCAGTCTTAATGGATCAGAAACTCCAGGACTGGGGCCCTGCAATCTGTGTTTTACAAGTCCCTCAAGTGATTCTGATACATGTTTGAGAACCACTTACTCGGCTATGTCTGAGGCTAGCTCATCATTCCTCAGGTCTTTCCGGGTACTTAGTTACTCTGTCTTGCTTAGGCTAGAGCTGTGGAGTCCTCAACGCATTTCTAGGGCTTCCTATTGATTTAATTACCCAAAACAGCTGCTGGGGGATTCTAGGGCTGTCTATGCCGTTTATGTGTATGAGGAGCATCCCTTCATTGCTGGCCAAGGTCCAGAGTTTGGTCCTTAATACTTGTGGCTGCCATTTGATGTTAAGGCAGCGTTGATAAACCTTCTTCATCAGACTCTGTTAGCCTGTCAATGGTCTCGTCTTCTTGATGCAATTCTTCACTTCTTGATTGATCCAAGTATCACCAACCATTGTCCAGCTTGAGTTGCAGAATTCAGCAGCAGCCTCCAGTCCTGCATGTCCAGACACAGAATCAGACTACATGGAATGTTTCTCTGAAGGAAGGCAGAGTGTGAACTTAGTCTTCAAGTAAAAGTCAGCCTATACCCTTACTGCACTCTTTCTGAATGCAGTTCAGGATCAGTCGTGTGTTTCATTCGGTGTGCATTGCAAGGGAATATCTCTGGGTATATAGCAGCTATTGTGTCCACAGATTTTGTGGTTGTTCATAGTTTATTGGTTAGGAGCAATTTCCCAAATGCCTGAAAATTACACTATCTTTGATAGGTCCTTTAAAAAAAGTTTATCTTTGAAGGGGATCAATTAGACTGAATGGTCCCATCCTTGAAGATGAGAAATGTGTCAGGTGAGGCAGCATGTAATGAGAATCGGCCCACCATGCTGTCCATACCATATCTATACCGTCACAGAGTAGTCTTGGGTTATCAGCAATCTTCGAAGGGCAGCTAGTCTTACCTAGCAGGTGTCAACATCAGTGCTACATTCTAACTGCTCCTGGGAAGATTTAGGGTGACAGCATGATGGAATGAAACGAATATGAGACTGGGAGCTGAAAGATTTGCATTCCAATCCTGACTCTGACACTTTAAGACTTAATTTTCTTGTGCAAGTGACAGCCTCTTTCTCAGCCTTAATTTCCTATTGTACAATATGAGGCTAAATAAAACCTACCTCATGGCTCAAATGGAATAACAAAGGTGGAAGGGCTTTGCATAGTGGCTAGTGTCACAGAATTTTCAGTAATTGTTATTATTGCCATAACATAGGAAACAATGTTCTAGGGGCATGATATCCCAAGTAGGGAGCTCAACATAATCCATGAGGGTACAGGAAGAAAATAATCAATATTAGAATAGAAATATTAATCAATGTTTCCATTTATTTTTATCTCATCCTTTAAAATTTTAATACTTTATGTGTTTCATAATGTACAAGCATATTCTTACAGTAGTACATTCACATAATTGGTAAGTTCATAAGTGTACGAATATTGTGGGTAAATGATGAAGTTTTGTATGGATTAAAAAAAAAAAAACATTGCTATTGAGTTGATTCTGATTCGTGGCAACCCTGTAGGACAGAGTAGAACTGCCCCATAGGGTTTCCAAGGCTGTAATCTTTACCAAAGCAGACTGCCACATCTTTCTCCCGTAGAGCAGCTGGTGGGTTCGAACCATCGACCTCTTGGTTAGCAGCCAAGTGCTTAACCACTGCACCACCAGGTCTCCTGTTTTTGTATTGATAGAGATGTGCAATTTAAAAAATCTTGTTGACCTATACCATTTTCTTCCTTTTCAGCCACCATCTGAGGGCTTGGGGGCCCTTTCTTTGGCCAAAATCTGTTGCGAACAGGTCCCCTCACCTCCCAGTTCTTTCCTTGTACTAAGTTTTCACAAGCAGCCTATTCAGTCCATTTGCCTTGCAGGCAAACAAAGATATATTGTTGCAGGTGAGAAACTATAAAATCAAATTGAGGAAATGGAGCTGGATTTGGATATTGAGACGTGTCTCAGCTGAGGAGCTGGGTGGAAAGGGTGTTCCAGGCAATGGACTTTGAAAAAGCAAAGGTTCAGTGAAAATACACATGTGTATGACTAGATCCCTTTGGCTGGAATGAAAAGAAGGTCCGAGTAGGGGCAGGGCAGACGGGGAGGCTGAAGCGCTAGGAGTGCAGCCTTGCATGGTAAACTAAAGGGTTTGGACTTTATCCTGCAGGCAACAGAAAGTAACAGAATATTTCTGAGGAGGATGTCATGAGCGAAGCAATACTTAGGGTGATTAGTAAACAAATTAAAAGGCATTTCCACCTATGGGTAGAGAAGAACCAAACAGTAAACCTACCAAGTTTCATTTATATTATTAGTTCAAACATTTACATGTAAATACCCTGTGTGTAAGAAAACTGTGTATTTTTATAGTTATTTGTTCATTCAACTGACCATCTAGAGATGCCCAAATATTTAGATCCTTGCCTTCACATAGACAAATTTTTATAGAAAAGGTATCCGGGCATGATGCTGATTTATATCTTACCTACGTATATGTCTACCTAGTTTAGTTCATATTTGGATTCAAGACAAAATTTTGATTGTTGTCATTTTAGTATAGTTTCTAAGTGTTTGTGCGGGCCCAGCTTAGCCTGGATGAAGTACTCAAAGTTGCACATTTAAAAAATCCACTGCCATCGAGTCAATTCCATCTCATAGTGACCCGATAGGACAGAGTAGAACATGCTTCATGGGGTTTCTAAGGAGCGACTGATGGATTCAAACTGCTGACCTTTTGGTTAGCAGCCGTAGCTCTTAACCACTGCGCCACCAACACTCCAGTTGCACATTTAGATGTCTGGAAGTAACTGGAAGCCTGAAAGGTCCTCTTGTTCTGTGATCCTCCAGGAGCAGCTTGCTCTAACATCAGTAATATAGATACTTCAAATTACGTCCTTGGAAACATTTGTGAGAATATGCAGGTCTGAGCTTGTCCCAGGTGCCCAACTGTCCTTTCATGGAACCACTGAAGCATACAAAAATGAACCAATGAACAGGTTGGAACAAAGATTTCTATTCTTGTCAGAATATATTCTTAATTAGGGTTCTAGGAACAAAATCAAGGCCTGATTTTATTTAAAAGTCATTTAGTAGGTGCCCACATGAACTGACTTGCTTTGTGAATCAAGTCTATCAATCACAGAGGTCATAGAATCTCAGCTATGTGACAAGAACATTGAAAACCAGGGGAGTCAAGTGACTCCTGCACTTCCTGCAAGATGGCCTGCGAATTAGTGGCAAACTGGGACTTTGGACTTTCAATCCAGTGCACATTCCTTTATATTGGCATTCCTGGTCTGGTGTGCTAGATGTTCACGCATATGCTGCAGGAGGTTCAGGAACATTCTAAACCTCTATCCAAATTTTGTGCAGGAGATGATTCTCAGGAGGGCCCATGACCCCTCAGAAAGGTTAAAACTCACTGTGATGCATTCCGCCTTCCCTGCCTGGGCAGTCTGTGACTCGTATGCACAAGTGGGGGAAGGTAGAATGTGCTGTGGAGCAGCCCAATTCCATTTATTTCCTGTTGAGTCATCCACTCGCTTAAGCCTTTCAGCATCCTCAAGAAGCCGTAGGAAGAAGCCCTCACAAAAGAGTAATAAAGAAGCATTGCTCGAATCATCGTGTGGGGATTATGTCAGTTCTGAAAATGAAGGTGATGTCATGTTCTGATATAAATGCTCCCAAATTAGGACCCATTTGGACCTTTGTTTTTTTCTACAAGGGACTAAAAACTCAATTTCAATTCATCTACAACTAATCCCACCATCTTAGTGGACAGTATAACTAATTGTACCAATGAAAACTTTTGAGTAACTTAGATTTCTGATTCTCTGTCCAGCTAATTTCACCTCCTAAAATGTTATCTTCTTCTCCAGCTGGACCACCACTGGTCGCTGTCATCTTGATCATGTCTGTTCAACTCATCTCTCTTCCTTTAGACTTCTTTCTCTCTCAAGAATCCCCCACATAGCCACCAGAGTGGTCCTTATAAAGTGAGCACCAGACCATACGATTCTCCTGCTTCTAACTGTGCAGTTGCTCTTCATTGCCTCCAGGAAAAAGGCCAGGCCTGTTAGAATGCATAAAAAGGTCTTCATGATTCACCAGGCTTTTAGTCAAGACCTCATCAACTGACACTCCTCACTCACACTTTGCCTCAAAAAGCATTGACTTGCCTGCACTTCCGTGCACACTTCCTTTCATTGTATAACTCTGAGCCTTTGCTCAAGCTCGCCCCTTTCAATGCTTTCTCTTCGCAGGATAACCTGCTGTCCTTTCAGATCCAGCTAGAAGTCACCTCCTCAGGGAAGCCTTCCCACGTCCCTCCAGACAAGGTGAGGCTGGATGCCCTCTGTGATCTCCCATTTCTCTTACCTCAATGTTATAATTACCTGGTTAAGTCTTTATCTTTCTCTCCAGTTGTGAATTCCTGAAGGAGGGTTTGCACTTCATCCATTTTCATATACCTGGCCCATGGTGTACTTAATAAGTGATAGTTGAATGAAGGAAGAAGGAAGGAGCTAGCTACCCCCAGGGATCCTCAGAGCAGTGAAGGAGGAGGAAGGCTTGTCTGAGTAGCTTGTGGCAGTAATAAGTGTGGTGCTCCAAACCTCTAAAGGAAAGAATGAGTTGAAACCAAGCATGGGAACATCTGGACATGGGCAGCCACTTGTGGAGTCCATCTTTTCTCCCAAATGCAAGGGGTTCTGTGAGAATTTGGTGCACTGTATTTACTTTAGTCTCTACTTCTCAGACATTCAAGAGAATGCCTGCCATGTTCCTAGCATTGTCCTGAATTTGGGCAGAAAGCCAATATTCTGAGTGCTTAATTTGATGCATTGAGCTTGGAATGGATGTTCAAGTCAAAGAACTTGAGGATTCAGGCAGCGGTTCGTGGTTAACACTGCAAGGAACAGCCTGAGGAAGTGATGTTGCCATAGTAATTCCTTGTCTCTGAGCCTGCCTTTGTGTTTTTCTGCACCATTAATATTTACCAAACACTGTTCTGTCAATAAATGTAGAGCCGGACTAAACACAGTAACCAGGAGAAAGTGAGAAGTATCAACATCCGGGGGAGAGAACAACAACTGACTGGGATGTGGCTGTCAATCAGAAAAGAAGAAGTGGGTGGGGAAGGTTGGGGGTTAGATTAGCAGGTGAGGGACCATTTTCTGGGCTCCATTTTTCAAGGGTAACTCACCACACTGTCCGAAGGGAGCATGCCTTACTTATGTCGGTAGCTCAGTGTCCTGTGTGGGACTGGGCTTGTCCTAGGGGCTCCGTAAATGTTAGTCAAAGTGAACTGACCTGAACAGTCACCTCTCGGACACTCAGGTGGCCTTTACCTGCCTAATGAAATAAAGATCACCATCTCTTGGAACAAAATTGCAAGTTTGATACTTAACACCCCTGCTTTAAATCTTGCCCACTGCCAAGAGGACCAAGTCCATCCTCAAGCATCCCATGCAAAATCTTTTATGTTCTGCCCCTAACAACCTAAACAATCCCATGTGTCACCATGCCCTGCCTTCAAAAGGGAGCTATGCCCCAGGAATACTGAGCTGCTCGTTCCTCCTCACAAATCAGATGCTGTTTTGCATCACCTGGCTTTGCCTGCATGCTGATCCCTTTACCTACAACACTTTTTCCTCTCCTTTATCTGGACAGTTCCTCCTCATTTCTCTAGAATCATATTCCCTGGGAAGCCATCTCTGAAACTCCAAGTTGTTATAAGTGATACTCCCTCAGTGCTTACCTTACCTTCATCTTAGCGCTCATCCCCTAATGTTATGACTGTCTGGTTCAGTGTGTGCCTCCCCCAGCTGCTCACTGAAGTGAAAGCTCCACAGGGAAAGCACTCTCCATCCACATCTGTTCACCGTGTTTCTCCATAGGTAGCAGAGCCTGGATCATACTCACTGCCATTGAGTCAATTCTGACTCGTAATGACCCTGTATGAGATGAGATGGGATGAGTAATAAATATTTATTGAATTAAATTAAGCTGTACTGGTAATGGGAAAGGGAGTTTAGTTCTCTTTGGAAGGGAAAGCTAACTAGTGTGTTTCCGGAAATTTGGATAGCATTCAAACAAAGGCATTTATGTCTCTGCATCCATTTACATTTGTCTTGGGGTGGGGTGGATGGAGAATCCTAGCTGAAGGGCTGGCTGGTATAGTGAAAAAAAATAGAAGAGGCAAGTCATATTTACTGAATGTCTACTTTGAACCAGGCTCTGTTCTAGGTTGCCTCCTTCATTCATATTATCTCTGAAATAGGGCTTAAGAGCTAGGCCCCCATCTTGATTCTGATACTGACTAACTGAATGACTTTGGGCAAGTCTTTTACACTCTCTGGGCCTTAGATTTATCACTTGTAAAAAGAAATAGCCCTAGCCGCCTACTTGTTCCAACGTGCTGTGTATGGAAACTGTTTTTTAATTCTGGTAAAGCAATCTGCCTCGCATGGGAACCTTCTCTCTCACACCTTATATTTATATTGTCATACTCTCTGAAGGTCTTAGGTAGCGCTGTGGTTTTTAATATGAGGGGGAGGGGGAGATAGTGAGTAACAAAGATAGAGATATTCTCACAACATAGAAACAGGATTTTTAAAATAACTTATTTTATTTTTGTTGTTGTAGTTGAGAACATACACAGCAGAACGTGCACTAATTCAACAATTTCTACATGTACAATTCAGTGACATTGATTACATTCTTTGAGTTGGGCAACCATTCTTACCCTCCGAGTTGTTCCTCCTCCATTAACATAAACTCACTGTCCCCTAAGTTTTCTATCTAATCTTTTGTTGTCCATTACTGAACATTTTGACAAGATCCTATAGAAGAATCATGATGAAAAGAGAGAAAACGCAGAACAGAATTTCAAATTCTCATGGAATCCAGACTGTCTGAAGCCATGGAGGCTGGAGGAACCCCTGAAACTATTGCCCTGAGATAATCTGTAAACCTTCAACCAAAAATATATCCTCTGAACTCTTCTTAAAACCAAACAATAGTTTGGCTTAACTAGTAAAGAGCGTCTGCTTTGAGCATTGGGCTCCTTTAGGATTTTTCTATATGGGATCAAATTGACAACAGCAACTTGAAAGAAACAGAATTTTATCTCAAATCACATTGAATAGTGTAGCAGGTTTTGGAGCCCCATTGACTCCTCATTCACTTTGAGTAAGTTGATTATTTGTATGGTACAAAATTTGAAAGATACAAAAGAGAGAGTCCCTTCCCCCTCCATACTCCCTCAAACACTCTATTTTTGTTTTCTGAGGCAATTCATTCCAACATTTTCATGTATACGTGTCCTGAAGTATTTATGCAAATTCTGGCAAATATGTGTAAGTGCATATATTTAAAATTCTCTCTCTTTATCTGTTGTTTTACACAGATGGTATTATACTGTTATGCACTTTGCTTTTTAGGGGTTACTTTTATTGGGATATAAGTTACATATATTCAAATTCACCAATTTTAAGTATAGAGTTTAATGAGTTCTGACAAATGTATACAATCTTGTAACAACCACCACAAACAAGATATATAAACATTTCCATCACTTGAAAAAGTTCTCCTGCCCTTTGCCATGAATCTCCTCCTTCCCACCCTCTAACTCCCGGCAACCACTGATAGGCTTTCTATCACTACAGTTTTACTTTCTTAAAAATATCATATAAATAGAATTAAACTTGACGCAGTCTTTTGTGTGTAGTTTCTTTCACTGAACATAATGCTTTTAAATTCATCCATGTTGGTACATGTACAGCAGTGTGTTCCTTTTTATTGCTGACTAGTATTCAACTGTATGAATATACCACATTTAGGCATTCACCAGTTGATGGACATTTGGGTTCTTTCCTAGTTTTTGGCTATTATTGATAAAGTTGCTGTAAATATTTGAGTATAAGCTTTTGTGTTGATTGTGTTTTCATTTCTCTTGGGTAAATACTTATGAAAGGAATTATTGGTCATATGGTAAGTGAAAGTTTAACCTTATAAAAACTTACATATTATTTTCAAAGCAGCTATCAGAATTTGTACAAAACTTATAGTTGTTTTCTTTCCAGCACTTGGTATTCCCATTCTTTTAAATTTTAAGCATACTGTTGAATGCATACTGCCATTTCATTGTAGTTTTAATTTGCATTTATTTAATGACTAGTGAACCTATGAGGCAGTTCTACTCTGTTCTATAGGGTCACTATGAGTCCGAATCAACTGGACGGCAACGGGTTTTTTGGTTTTTAATGACTAATGAAATTATAATGAAATGTGCAAAGACCTGGAGTTAGAAAACCAAAAGGGAAGAATACTCTCAGCATTTCTAAAGCCGAAAGAACTGAAGAAAAAAATTCAAGCCTAGAGATGCAATATTAAAGGATTCTATGGGCAAAATGGAAACCCTGGTGGTGTAGTGATTAATTAAGTGCTACGGCTGCTAACCAAAAGGTCAGCAGTTTGAATCCACCAGGTGTTCCTTGGAAACTCTATGGGGCAGTTCTACTCTGTCCTATAGGGTCACTCTGAGTCGAAATTGACTTGATGGCAGTGGGTTTTTTTGTTTTAATGGGCAAAATACTTAACAACGCAGGAAGCATCAAAAGGAGATGGAAGGAATACACAGAGTCACTGTACAAAAAATAATTGCTTGATGTTCAACCATTCCAGTAGGTAGCATATGATCAAGAACCAATGGTATTGAAGGAAGAAGTCCAAGCTGCACTGAGGGCATTGGCAAAAAACAAGGCTCCAGGAATTGACAGAATACCAATTGAAGTATTTCAGCAAATGGATGCAACCCTGGAGGAGCTCACTCATTTATGCCACAAAATTTGGAAGACCCTTACCTGGCCAACCAACTGGAAGAGATCCATGTTTGTGCCCATTCTAAAGAAAAGTGATCCAACAGAATGCAGATATTATTGAACAATATCATTAATATGACACGCAAGTAAAATTTTGCTGAAGATAGTTCAAAAATTGTTGCAGCAATACATTCACAAGGAATTTACAGAAATTCCACCTGGATTCAGAAGAGGACGTGGAACAAGGGATATCATTGCTGATGTCAGATGGATCTTGGCTGAAAGCAGAGAACACCAGAAAGATGTTTACCTGTGTTTTATTGACTATGTGAAGGCGTTCTACTGTGTGGATCATAACACATTATGGATAACATTCTGAAGAATGAGAATTCCAGAACACTTAATTGTGCTCTTGTAGAACCTGTACATAGACCAAGAGGCAGTCATTTGAACAGAACAAGGGGATACTGAGTGGTTTTAAATCAAGAAAGGTGTGCATCAGGGTTGTATCTTTTCACCATACTTAATCTGAATACTCAGTAAATAATCTGAGAAGCTGGACTATATGAAGAAGGATTGAAGGAAGACTCATTAACAACCTGCGATTTGCAAATGATACAACTTTGCTTGCTGAAAGCAAAGAGGACTTGAAGCACTTACTGATGAAGATCAGCATAAGAAAAACAAAGATTCTTACAAATGGACCAATAAGCAACATCATGATAAATGGAGAAAAGATTGAAGTTTTCAAGGATTTCATTTTACTTGGATCCACGATCAATGCCCATGGAAGGAGCAATCAAGAAATCAAATGTCATACTGCATTGGGCAAATCTGCTACAAAAGACCCCTTTAAAGTGTTAAAAAGCAAAGATGTCACTTTGATGACTAACGTACTGCCTGACTTAAGCCATAGTATTTTCATATGCATATGAGAGCTAGACAATGAGTAAGGAAGACTGAAGAAGAATTGATGTCTTTGAACTGTGATGCTGACAAAGAATATTGAATATAGGACGGACTTCCAGAAGAACAATAGCCCTGGTGGTGTAGTGGTTAAGAGCTACGGCTTCTAACCGAAAGGTCAGCAGTTCGAATCCACTAGCCGCTCCCCGGAAACCCTATGGGGCAATTCTACTCTGTCCTGCATGGTCCCAAGAATTGGAATCAACTCGATGGCAATGGGCCCAGAAGAACAAACAAACCTGTTTTGGAAGAAGTACAGCCAGAATGCTCCTTAGAAACGAGGATGGACATGTACTTTGTTATGAGGGACCAGTCCTTGGAGAAGGACATCATGTTTGATAAAGTAGAGGGTCAGAGAAAAAGAAGACCCTCAACAATATGGATTGACACAGTGGCTGCAACAAAGGGCTCAAACATAGCAATGTTTGTGAGGATGATGCAGGACCCAGCAGTGTTTCATTTTGTTGTACATAAGATCGGTATGAGTTGGCACTGACTCAGCAGCGCCAAACAACAGCAATGACTAATGAATGATGTTGAACGTCTTTTCATGTGCTTAGGAGCCATCCTTATATTTTCTTCGACGATGTGTCTGTTCAAATCTTTTGCTTATTAGTATTGTTATTTTAGTATTTTTTCTTATTATTGAGTTTTAAGATTTCTTTACTTGAGATATAATTCCTTATCAATAAGTATTTTGCAAATAGTTTATCCCAATCCGTGGTTTGACTTTTCATTTTCATAAAAGTCTTTTTTTTTTTTATTGTACTTCAGGTGAAGGCTTACAGAACAAATAGTTTCTCATGAAACAGTAGTACACATATTGTTTTATGACATTGGTTAACAACCCCACAACATGTCAACCCTCTAACTTCTCAAGCCTTTTTGGTGAAAATATACATAGCCAAAGATACACCACTTCAAAAATTTCTACACGCACAGTTCAGTGACATCGACTACGTTCTTCCAATTGTGCTGCTATTCTCACTTTAGATGAAGGCTTACAGAACAAAATAGTTTCTCATTTAACAGTTAGTACACATGTTGCCCTATGACAATGGTTAACAACCTCACAACACATCAACACTATCCTTACTCAACCTTGGGTTCCCTATCACCAGAAAAGTGTCTTTTGAAGATCAGAACTTTTTGGTTTCGATAAAGTCCATTTATCAATTGTGCTGTTTATGTCCTACCTAAGAAATCTTTGTCAAAAATTAGTTCACAAAGATTTTCTTGTATATATATTCTTCTAGACGTTTTATAGCTTTAGGTTTTATGTTTAGTTCTATGATCCACTTAGAGTTAATTTTACATATGACATTAATATCAGATAAATAAATACCAGATAATATCAGATAAATGATGCAAAATACAGGTTATTTTTCTTCCTTCTTTCCTCCTTGCTTGCTTGCTTCCTTCCAGCCTACCTTCCTGCCTTATTTCCTTCCTTACTTCCTTTCTTCCTTAGGTATGTCCAATTGCTTCACCACAATTTGATGAAAAACTTACCCTCTCCCGATTGAATTGCCTTGATGCCTTTACTGAAATTCGATTGACTGTGTATGTCTGGGTCAATTTTGGACCTCTATTCTGCTATTAATCTATGTCTTGATACCACACTGTCTTGATTACTAAATATAGTAAATCTTGAAATCATGTAGTATAAGTCTTCCAACTTTGTTCTTTTTTCAGAATTATTTTGACTATTATAGGTTATTTCGTTTTCATATAAATGTTAGAATCAGCTTGTCAGTTTCTACAAAAAAAGAAAGCCTCCTTAGATGTGTCTTTTCATTTTAATTTAATTAAAAATATTTTCTAATTTCTCTTGTGATAGTTTTCCTTGATGTATGGGTCATTTAAAACTGTATATTTTAATATCCAAATACTATGTGATTTTCCAGACATTTTTCTAGTACTGCCTTATAATGTAATTCTGTTTTGATTAGAGAATATACTGTGTATGATTTCAATCTTTTTAAATTTAATGAGACTTGTTTTGTAGCCCATAAGATAATCTATCTTAGTAAATGTTCCATGTGACCTTGAAAAAAAAAGTGTATTCTGCTTTATTGGGAGGAGTTGTCAATTAATATCAACCAAGTCAACTTGTTTGATAAAGTTCACATATTCTGTTTTTACAGATTTTCTGTTTTATTAATTATTGAGGGGGAGGGGGAGCTAAATCTTCAAATACAAATGTAGATTTGTCTGTTTCTCCCTTCAGATCTATCAATTTTTGCTTCATGTACTTTGAATCTTGTTTGTAAGTACATAAACATTTAATCTGATATGTCTCTTGATATTCACCCCTTTATTATGGAATTATCTTTTTATAGCTGGTAATAGTCTTTGCTATGGAATTTACTTTATCTGATATTAATACAGCTACTCCAGCTTTCTTTTGATTAGTGTTAGCATGGAACATCTTTTTCTATCCATTCACTTTTAACCTATTTGTGTTTTTATAATTAAAGTGGGTTTCTTATAGGCATCACATAGTTGGCTCTTGCTTTTTAAATCCAGTCTAACAATCTTGCCTTTTAAATGGAATGTTTAGAATATTTACATTTAATCTGATTAATTATGTGGTTGGGTTTAACTGTACCATCAAGCTGGTTGTTTTTCTATTTATTCATCTGTTTTTTGTTCCTTACCCTCCTCTTTTCTTGCCTTCTTTTCTGTTAACTGAGTCTTTTCAAAAAGGATTTTATTTTATCTCTAGTATTGGTTTATAGCTCTACCACTCTGTTTTGGTGGTTCCCCACGGGTTTATAATTTACATCTTTAACTTATCACTGTCTACCTGCAAATAAAATTCTATCACTTCATATATTGTGAAGAACCTTACATCTATATACTTCCAAATCTCCCCCTCCCAACCTTTGTGCTATTTTTTGTCATGTATTTTACTTCTATATAAATTATGAACCCCACAGGGCAATGTTATTATTTTTGCTTCAAACAGTCAATTATCTTGTAAAGAGGTTAAAAATGAGGGAAAAAAGTCTTTTATATTTACACACTTACATAATTTCCAACGTAAATTTCCAACTGGTATTATTTTTGTTCTGTTTGGAAAACTTTCTTTACTATTTCTTTTATTGCAGATTTCCTGGTAATGAATTCTCTAAACTTTTGTATATCTAAAAATGTCTCTATTTCGTCTTCACTTTTGAAAGATATTCTTCAAGGTACAAAATTCTAGGTTGACAGGTTTTTGGTCTTTTCCAGTACATTAAGGATGCTCTATTTTCTTCTTTGCCTGGTTTGTCATAAGAAGTCTGCTGTCACTTTTGCCTTTATCCCACTGTATGTACTTAATCTGTCTTTTATCTCTGACTGCTTTAAAAATATTCCCCCATCACTGTTTTTTCTTCCTATCTCTTCTGCTTGGGGTTCATTGAGCTTCTTGGACATGTGCATTTACAGTTATCATCAAATTTGGAAAAATTTCAGTCATTGTTTCTTAAAATTTTTTTCTACTCCTTCACTCATTTCTTCTTGGATTCCAATTATATGTACATTAGGACCGTTGATATTGTGCTGTAGCTCACGGAAGCTCAGTTTTTTTTTCCCCCAGTCTTTTTTTCCTCTTTTATATTTATAAATAGATATAAATATAAACTATATATTGAAGTTCACTGATATTTTCTTCTGCCGTCTGATCTACTATTAATCCCATCTAGTATATTTATGCATTTTAATTATTGTATTTTTCAGCTTTAGAAGTTCTATCAGGACTTTTGTATCTCTCCAGTTTCTCTCTTCATCATGTTTGTGTTTTTCTTCTACCGTCTTGAACGTATGGAGTATATTTATTACAGAAGTTTTAATGTTCTTGTATACTTATTTTATTGTCTTTGATATTTGGGGATATATTTTGATCGATTGGTTCTTTCCCTTGGTTATGAGTTGTATTCTCTCAGTTATTTGTATGCTCTGCTAATTTTTTTGTTGTTGTTGCTAGACATATGGATTTTATGTTGGTGGATGCTAGATTTTGCTGTTGGGCCTCATTCTGAGATGCAGTTAAGTTACATGGAATGAATTTGATTCTTTGGGTTTACTTTGTATCTTTGTGAGGGTGGTCCAGAAAGCCCTAGTCTAGAGCTAATTAGGCCCCATTACTGAAGCAGTGTCCTTCTGAGGACTCTGCCCAATGCCCTGTATATTTGGAGATCTTCCAACTCTGGCTTGTGGGAACACAAACTATTGCTGGTCCTATGTGAGCTCCTGAGATTGTTTTCCTACTCATTTCCTGTGGTTATTTGCCTCAACTTGGTAGTTTCCTCACATCCATGTGAAGATCGGTACTCAGCCAAAGCTTCAAGGGGTCTCCTCTGCAGCTCTCCAGAGTGCTCTCTCTCCCCTCCCCACTCCCTCTCTTTCACTATCCTCCTCTGTATTTAGATATACAAATTCTCACTGCCTTGGCCTTTCCAAACTCCAAGCTCTGTTGTCTCTTCAACTTGGAGAGACTGCCAGGCTCTTTCTGAGTCCTATGTTGCCTATTTCCAATGTCTGAGAACTACTGCTTCACATAGTTGGTCTGATTTTCTATTTTTTTAAGGTAGGACGATAAATCTGGTTCCTTTTATTCTATCATTGCGAGAAACAGAGGTTGTTCTTATTAACTTTAAGTTCCCCGTTTCTGTTGAGTTTTCTGTTCTTTCATTTTGGAATATAGGCCTCTTGAATTCAAGTTTGAATCGGAGTTTGGAGGGTAGTTATGACACTCAACTGAACTAAAAATCCAGTAAATATGGTGTTAAAGTAATATTATGGGATAACAGCTATAGCTAAACATTTTGGCCCTCTGGCAAGAGGCTCCCTCCTGATCCTCCTATTTTGCATTCCCTTTGAAAGATTATACTATACTGTCTTCTGCAAAGTTTTTATCTTAAACCTTAAGTTCTTGGCAATTAGAAGACAGAAAAAAAAGATGTTCCAGCTAATCATTCATGGACACAAGCAACATACAATGCTATCTTTTCATCTTTTACCTCGTACCACTCAAGCTTCTGGTGATCCCGTGAATTTACTTGGAAAATCTCAGGAAAAATGGGCTTTACTACTACCAAAAGGGAATCCTAGCTCAAGCTATCTTCTGATACCCAAGTGTCCTGAATCAGTTTGTGCATGAATTTTATTGTGTGCATAGGAAAATGTGCTGACTGGAAGCTCTGCTCCAAGATAACGGCCCCCTCAAAAATACAAGATGACTCTCCTTGTGAGCATAGTATGTACTTTAGACCTGAAGTCAAGTATTTTTGTGCAGTCTTATGAGGAGGAAGTTTAGAAATCTGGGCTTGAAACCATGCTCTACTTCTATGCTATAATCAGGGCCCTTCTCCCTCCTTTCATGAGCCTGTGGGTCAGCAGAAGTGCCAGGCCTGTCAGAAGCCGTCAGCCTCCCATTGCTGCCCTGGCTTGGTGGACAACAGTAACATGGCAACAGCTGAAATAAATAGGAGAACTCATTGTTTAGGAAACTACTAATGTTCTGAGGTTTCAATAATAATAACCACAAGGTAAACATGTAAGGTGGTAATGAATAACTGACATGAGTACCTTTTGTTATTTGGACTACAACTGCATGCTTTTTCCCTCCACAGAAATTCTTTCGTTGTGTTCTTCTATGATAGCAAGAAAGGACAGAATATGCTGCACAGTCATTTTATATTCACAATAGCAGTCCTCTAAAAACTGACCTGGTTCTTCTAGAACTGTACTGTTCAAAACAATAGCCATAAGCCATGTGTGGCTATTTAAATTAAGTAAAATGAAGTAACATTAAAAATTCAATTCCTCAGTCACACCAGTCACATTTAAAGTGTGCAATAGCCACAGTGGCTAATGTCTACCATATTGGAAAGTGCAGATATGGAACATTTCCATCATCACAGAGAGTTCTATTGGAGAGCACTATTTCGGGGGTGACCTGGGTTCAGATTTGGCATGAAGACCAGTCAGCTATCTTCAGACAGTTTACGTCCATTCTGTGGGACTTTATTCCTTTGTCTAAAAATAAACAGGTTTGGTGCTTGGGTTTAGTGAGATGCAATAGTGTTGATGCCCCCAAAACAAAGAAGCCACCAGTACAAATTATTCATATTGATAAATAGTACCTGTGATACAAGTTCATATGAATCGATTGATTAAAAATGGTAACTATCTAGGCACAGCTCTACAACTGATAATCGGTCCTTGAGAATCTCAGTAAATATTCACTGGCCATGTCCAAGCCCATTGACAAGCGGGATCCATCAAAGCTGCAACAACTTTGAGGATAAAGGTGCTGCCGCTGCAGCCACCAGGCCCAGATGAAGCATTAATCCTGGGACCAGGCCATAGAAATCTGAATCTGTCACTCATCCACCCTTCTCCTCAGAGTCAAAACAACTTACCAAGTTAAAACAGGGAGGGTTATTGGGGTTGGACTACAGGGGTTGTTATCACTACTCAGACGTGAGGGTGAAGGTTGAGCAATTCTCTGGTGAATATGGAGAGTCCTATTCCATGATAAAAATTTTATAGCTGCAACAGTGAAGTCAGGTCTGTATGCTTATTCCTTCTTATGTATCACTTTACTACACTTCAAATTAAAAAGTTGATAAGTCTTTATTGAGCCTGCACTCTGCACCTCATGCACAGATACTGTGAGAGCTGTTAAAACACTCTAAGATAGGGGCCCTTTCTGTCAGGCTCTGGCCAGCTGGGTCAGGAGCAAGGATTAATGTTAGCAAGCATGTAGAATTTAATGTAAGAGCTCTGGTAGAATCAAGTTCTAGAACATATGATGCACAGTGCTGAATAAACAATGAAGACATTCAAAGGCAGAGGACTGGATTCATCAAGGAAACCTTCATGGAAGAGGCAGACTTTGAAAGAAACTCTAGACACTCAATAATATAGTTTGGATAGAACATAAAGTAGCTGAAGGTGGAGGACTGGGAGAAATAAAATTATACCAGGGGATTGAACGGGACCGCAGATGGCTTAAATACCAGTGAAGACTTTTGAAATGTGTTTAATCTGAGGGTTTTAAACCAGGAAGTTTCAAGGTCAGAACAATGCTCTAGGATAATGATTTTGGCAGTGGTAGGTTTTATAGCAAGTCTTGCCCTTATTACCTTGGAGCAGGTAAGAAGTGGGAGCGCTGCAGACTAAATATTGAGCTCAGTATCTCCCAAGCCAAGTGGCTTCTCTAAATGCTCATCAGTCCCTTGTTTAACTGGTAAGGAAGGGGCATGTAGCCTGAGCATAGAACCTGGGGTGCCCTTGTGAAGAAAAACCAGTATGAGGGGCTTCATCCTTTCACCTGCCCCCAATCAAGATTTACCAAGCATCAATCCCAAAGCAAAATAATCCCCTTCATCTCAGCAAAAGGCATTGAATGGGAACGGTTGATCTACTGACCAAAATAACTTTGTATGGTTTCTTGCTGATTGCCGAGTACATAGCACAGCTACCTGATCTTGCATTTCATGAAGAGGGTATCTAGTTGTCAGAGGTTGTAGATTGTCAAATCTCAATTATAGGGCTCTTCAGGACAAAATTACGGAATGGAATGCAACTCCCTGGGATAAAGTTCTCGTCAGCCTCCTTAGGCGATTGGCCGTAGCAGCGATTGCTGACAACACCCAAAAATAGCCACAGTATAAAGCCCCAGCTCTGGTAAAAGCTTGAGAAAATAATTTTCTGAGGGAAGAAACACAGACTGTGATAAAGTGTTGCCTGGTGTTTTCTAACACATCATCAGACATGATGTGTACTCTGAAATCATTAATGACAACCTCAACAATTAAAATGAATTTACTGGGTGGGATTGAAGGCCACTTTCCAAATTGTGACAGGCCTCACAAATTATCTGTGGAACTTCTCCATTTACAGACGAGGAGAGTGAGGTTCTTCCTTCTTCAGAACCACATCATTCTTCCAGCTACATACATTCATCCTTTTATTCACTCAGCAAATGTTGATTGAGGAGGGCTCAGTTCCTCACTTCATTCAGTGTCTCTGTTCAAATATCACCTTCTCACCATCTAAGATAACACCCCAGTATGACTGTTTCATTTATCACACTGGCATTATACCAAAACCAAAACCAAACCCATTGCCATCGAGACAATTCTGACTCATAGAATACTATAGCAATCCTATACTTTATATTTATTTGTTGATTGCCTACCTGACTTACTAAAACACAGGTCAGCTCCAGGGGCAAGGACTTTGCCTGTTTGGAATCTGACGTGTGAATAAATGTACTGAGCATGGAGTGTGTATCAGGCGTGGCCCTACCCTCCATTTTCTCTGTCCTCTCTTTCTACAGCTCTTATTAGTTGGGTGTTGGTCCTTCTGGCTTTGGCCTCTAAGAGTCATTTCTCTCATATTTTCTCCTTGTTCTTTTGCTCTAGGTTCTGAAATATTTCCTTTTATTTTCCAGCTCTTAAGTTTTTCCTTTTTGACAGTTTCATTCTTAATTTTTAATAACTCTGATCTTATTCTCTGATTGTCCCTTTTTCAAAGCTTTCCATTCTATATTACTAGGGTAAGAAAAAGGGCAGGGGTCTATATGTCTATCTATCTATCATCTATCTGTCTGTCTGTCTGTCTATCTATCTATCATCTATCTACCTACCTACCTACCTACTTACCTCCCTGTCTGTGTTGCACACACAGTCAGGCTATGCTTCAAAATTCCAGGCAGAAATAAGACTGCTAGGAATAAAGACTTCACCCAGTGGTATCAACTACTCCATGGGTGCTATGCTCATTCAGAATGATCAAGCCGGACACAGGAGACACGTAGACAGTGTTGGCAATGTGAAAGTCATTATTATTATTTATAGAAAGCACGTAAATAATAGAAACAGATTACTTGCAGTAAAATGGTCCTGCCGTCTTACTTGTAGCTTACTTGGTAGGAGAGGAATCTGCTTCTGTCTCAGAGGGGTAACTCCAGCTTACCCTTCTCCCAAATTACCCATGTCCATACTTATGTCACTGGGCAGGCACTCCATGGTTCAGATCAGATGCTGTGTTCACATCACTGCTGCTTCCAGCTCCTACCACACTACCCCGGGCCCACATGGGGCCTGCAGGGCTCCTGCTATGTTGCTGCCCTAGGGTCCACACAGCTCCTGCTTATGCCAAATTGTTGCAACTGTGCTCTGCTCTGGCACTGGACCTCACTGGGCATGGCATTGCCAGCTCTGCCTTGATGTAGAAAGACCCCTGCACAGGATCCTAGCCTCTACAAGCAACCCTTGCCTAGGGGTGCCTAGCTTCTCTCGGGCTGACTAGCCCTCTGCAGCCGTCTGTCTCCATGTGCCGGCAAGTCCACCTTTTTCTCCATCATTATTGTTATAGCCCTTGGCCTGTATTACAGCTCTTTTATTTGGGTCTAGGAGGTTCTCAGCACAGGGACTCTGGGTCCAAAGGATGTGCTCAGCTTCAGGCTCTAGATGGTCATGAGATTCCCAAAAACCTCTGTGAGATAGGTCACTAATATAAGCAATCTCCCAAGAGACAGAAAGGGCCACATAAACCAAAGACTGCATCAGCCTGAAACCGGAAGAACTGGATGGTGCCCGACTACCACCAATGACTGCCCTGACAGGGAACACAACAGAGAGTCCTTAAAGGAGCAGGAGAAAAGTGGGGTGCAGAACTCAAATTCTAGTAAAAAGACCAGACTTAATGGTCTGACTGAGACTAGAGGAACCCCAGAAAGCATGGCCCCTGGACTGTCTGTCAACCCAGAACTAAAACCATTTCTGAGGCCAACTCTTCAGACAAAGATTAGACTGGACTACAGGACATAAAATGATACTCGTGAAGAGTGTGCTTCTTAGCTCAAGTAGATACATGAGACTAAATGGGCAGCTCCTCTCCGGAGGTGAGATGAGAAGGCAGAGAGGGTCAGGAGCTAGTTGAATGGACATGGGAAATCAGGGGTGGAAAGGAGGAATGTGCTGTCACAGTATAGGGAGAGCAGTTAGGGTCACATAACAATGTATGTGTAAATCTTTGTATGAGAGACTAACTTGAATTGTAAACTTTTACTTAATATACAACAATAAAATATATATATATATATATATATAGGCAATCTCTAGGAGTGGCCCTTCCAGCAGGACCACAAACTACCCAATCCCGTAGGTGGACTTCAAGCCACTCCATGCTTTTGGGTGGATTACAAGCTGCTTTTGCAGCTAATAAACCAACCATTCCTGCAAGCTGCTTATGTAGATAGTAAATAGACCAATCAATTGCAAGACTGTGGTCTGACCACTCATTTGGGGAGAATTACAAACCCAGGGCCAGAAAGGCCATATGTAAGAGAAACCCATTGCACTACAGCAGGCCAAGTTAACCATCCTCACTTTAGGATGAGGAGAAGGGAAGTGAATCCCCAAATGCCAGACCAAGGAAGGCTTTACCCTGGAACTGCCGCACCTACATCAGAGGCATAAGCTTTTTCCAGGCCATCAGATGGGTTCCTATGAAGAACCATCCATCTAGAACCTGGAGGTTAATGTCAGGCTGCCAGCCCTCTGCCCAGAGCTGAGAACTGGGAGAGGCCTGCTGTTTGGCACAGTTGTTCTAAGAAAAGATTTTCAGTAAATCCCTTAACTTGAGCCCCACATCACACCTCCTACTCACTGTGGGGTGGGCCAACTCCAAGCCCACAGCTTCTCTGGAGTTATGGTAGGGAACCTGGCCCCCACTTCCTCCGCAGCTCCCTTAGGATTTATTCTGGACTATGGCTTTCTCTGTCCTTTACCATCAGTCAACACGTTCTTAGCTGCCTTCTATCTTCCAGAAGTTTGTCTAAAACCCTTGTCCATTGATGGCCCTGTCTAATTTTCTTTACTGTTGGAGGATTATTCCTTTCTATACTCCTATGCTTTTTATTCCAGCATAATCTCAGGGGGACCTGCAGACAGAAACCTGTCAATAATAGTTTATGAACAAAGGGTTTTAAATACAATTTGGAATTGCTGAACCTAAAAATATGTTTAAAAGAACTCTTTACTGCAGGACTCCTCAGCACCTTTTATTTGCAGATATGTACTTTAAATCTTTAAGACAGGGTGTGATGTGGAGCATTTCCTAATGATTTGATCATAAGACTCATCTTTTTTTCAAGGAAATCTCTTCATGCTAATGTTCCATGAAACACACTGTGGAAAACACTGGATTAATTCACTGATATCATGCTAGCCCTGGGACTCTAATATAGTAGTTATTAACAATGTTTGCTGAATGTATGCATGAATACACACACACACCATAAATTTACTTAGTGTAGATGACGCCTTAACTCTTACAGTGAGTGCAGTGGAAAGAACACCCAGGCTGAACTCAGGTTAGCCTAACTCTTGGGTGACATTAGTAAATCGACTTCTCTGTGCCTCAATTTCTATATCTGTGATATAGAAATGTCTGCTCTTCTTATTTTATATGGCAGTTGTGAGCATCAAAAGATAAAATATGTGGAAGAGTAATTGAAAAAATATAAATCACTACAAAAATACAAGGAATTATTGTTGCTGTTGTGAAATTATATCACAGGAGTTGGAAGGTGAAAGAGAAAGACATTTGAACATTCTATAAGCATGTCATATGTCTGGTCACCTAATCATTCTATGTTTAGAGATGGCCTGAGCCACAGAGTCACAGAGAAGAGCAATTATACAAACAGAGAGAAACCTTAATCATTAACATGGCTTGCACATAGAGCAAAATCAGGAATTTATCCTCATTTTGCAAATGAAAACATTGAGGGAAAGAAACAGAGACTCCGAGATCTTTAGATCTGGAAAGGACCAGAGATGTTGTTTGATCCAACTTACTTGTTTTAGATGTATGGAAACTGTGGCACAGAAAGGCTAAATAATCTGTCTCCAATCATAGTTGGATAATGCTAAAGACAGAACTAGCAAGCAGGTCTCCTGGTTGCTGGTCAGCATAACTCAACCCAACAAACATCTATTGTTTGCCACTGCCCCAGGTGCTGCGGGGATACACAAGTGTAAGCAAGGTTTCTACCCTTAAGGAGCTTACAAGTGCCTGTGGAAAAAAAGACTAACAGTAAACAAGAAGAGAGTTGATAATTAAAGACTGGGTTGTTTGGTTAAGTATTCTAGGAGTGCAGAGAAAGGGGTCCTTGTTAATGGCTGAGGTAAACAGAGATTTTGTTTTATAGTTGATATCTTCCATTTTCAGAAATTCTACCCCGTCACCTCAAAGGTCTTTAGTGAGAAGATTATAAATGTGCAGTGGTTAAGAGCTTGGCTGCTAACCAAAAGACTGGCAGTTCAAATCCACCAGCCGCTCCTTGGAAACCCTAAGGGACAGCTCTACGCTGTCCTATAGGGTCTGTTATGAGTCGGAATCGACTTGACGGCAATGAGTGTTTATGTATATATATATGTACATATACATATACATATATAATGTATATATGTATATACATATTTATAAAAACCAAACCCATTGAGTTTATAGATATATATTTATAAAGTATATAGATATATACATATATATATATGTATAAAAACCAAACCCATTGCTGTCAAGTCGATTCCAACTCATAACAGACCCTATAGGACAGAGTAGAACTGCCCCATAGGGTTTCCTAAACTGAAATCTTTACAAAAGCAGACTGCTACATCTTTCTGCTGTGGAGCGGCTATTGGGTTCAAGCTACCGACTTTTTGATTAGGAGCCAAGCACGTAACCATTGCACCAATACTATGAGATATATACTTTATACCTCAGATACGAGTTGAAGAATCTGTTGTGAATTTCAAGGATAGTTTCTTGACCTTAAAAACTCCAAGAAAAAGTGAGCCTGTAGAGACCTCAACCTGTTTAAAAAAAAAAACAAAACATTGTCATGGAGTCGATTCCAACTCATAGCGACCCTATAGGACAGAGTAGAAATGCCCCACAGAGCTTTCAAGGAGTGCCTGGTGGATTCGAACTGCTGAACTTTTGGTTAACAGCTGTAGCTCTTAACCACTACGCCACCAGGGTTTGTAGAGACCAGTCTCCCTGAAATATATTTGTTGCCACCTAAGCCATCTCCATGGGGCCCTGGTGTCGCAATGGTTAAGAGCTTGGCTGCTAACCAAAAGGTTGGTGGTTTGAATCCACCATCTGCTCCTTGAAAACCCTATGGGGCAGTTCTACTCTGACCTACAGGGTCACTGTGAGTCGGAATTGACTCGATGGCAATGGGTTTGGTTTTTATATGTATATATACATATATATATATACAAACCCATTGACGTTGAGTGGATTCCAACTCAAACAAAGCCATCTCCAAAGAGCCTGTGTTCCTTCTGCAGCAAAGAAGTAGAAGAGAAAATGACCATTTCCCTGGCAACAATATTTATTTAATATTGCAATAATATTCCAGGGTTTGGAAGACCAATGCATCTATTAGTGTTTTAATTCCTGAAGTTTAAACAGCAGCAAATTGGTCTGGCATCTGTTAGTAACTCTGCCGTAAGATGGGATGATTTAGTCTTGGCAGTTAGCGGGTCTCCTATTAGTAGGAGTAATGAAATGATGTGGTTGAACATCTCAGAATGCCAAGTTTATTTTGTGTTAGGGCAAGTGACATGTTATCTTGGTTTCCATTTATTAAAAGTTCTTTTTAAAATCTCTCCTTTTTTATTTATGTTGGAAAATTCAATTTACCCAAATAACCAGAACCAGAGCACAAGGCATTCAATGTCGGGGGCTGAGTGCACCCACTCTGCACTACCAAACGCACAACTGCAGGGACGGTGACTTTCAGCTGAGCAGATTAAGTTTGGTGGCTCTGCACAGGGCTGTGTTCCACAGAGACCCAGAGGACCATGAAGAAGAATCAACAGGTGACAATAAACAGTACACTCATAATCTAAACGTTTTGCTGTTGAGAGAATGGACGGGCAATAGACATGGCAGGATCTCTCAGGGCCGGCAATTATTTCCGAAACTATATCCCACAGAGCACAAGTTCCTGGAGATACTTCACAAAAAAAGGATTCTCTGGCTAAAGAAATTTGGGAAACATTATCAATTACTTCCTCTTCTTGCAGATTCACAGTACCCAGTAGCCTGTAAAGGCAGCAGAGAAATCAGTCAAGAAACCCATTGAACATTGCTTAATCCAACATTTTCCAAACATTTTGGAAACAGTAACTATAACATCCCATACAGTGGAATTGATATGTCCTAAGCTTTCTGACTCAGGCTGTTTATAACACCAAAATAATTGATGACAAAGAAATGAAAATTTTATTATGTATGAAATCTGTGTTTTTACCCCTTAGCCAACGTGGTATTTTGCCACTTGTTGAAATAAGTTCTGCCTAGTCCCTGGTGGTGCAAATGGTTAACACACTTGGCTGCTAATCAAAAGGTCGATGATTCAAGTCTACCCAGAGATGCCTCAGAAGAAAGGTCTGCCAATCTACTTCCCAAAAAATCAGCCATTGATAATCCTATGGAGCACAGCTCTACTCTGACACACATGGGATTACCATGAGTTGGAACTGATTCAGAGACAACTGTTGTTATTGTCGTTGTGTGCTTTCGAATCGATTCCGACTCATAGCGACCTTATAGGACAAAGTAGAACAGCCCCATACGGTTTCCTAGGCTCAAATCTTCATGGGAGTAGATTGCTAGATCTTTTCTGCTTTGGAGCAGCTGCCAACCTTTCAATTAGCAGCCTCAAGCTTAAACACTGTGCAACCAGGGCTCCTCGATGACGACTTATTAAATGCCTTCAGGTCAGTTCCGACTCATAGCAACCCGATGTACAACAGAAAGAAACACTGACTAGGCCTGCGCCATCCTCACAATCATTGCTATATTTGAGCCCATTGTTACAGCCACTGTGCCAATTTAACTTGTTGAAGGTCTTCTTCTTTTTCACTGACCCTCTACTTTACCAACCATGATATCCTTCTCTAGGGACTGATCCCTTGTGATAACATGTCGAAAGTACGTGAGACAAAGTCTCGTCATCCTCGCTTCTAAGGAGCATTCTGGCTATACTTCTTCCAAGACAGATTTGTTCGTTCTTGAAATCCATGGTACAGACAATATTCTTTGCCAACATTATAATTCAAAGGCATGAATTCTTCTTCAGTCTTCCTTATCATTGTCCAGCTTTCACATGCATATGAGGCTATTGAAAATACTACGGCTTGAGTCAGGCACACCTCATTCCTCAAAGTGACATCCTTGCTTTTTAACATTTTAAAGAGATCTTTTGTAGCAGATTTGCCCAATGCAATACGTCACTGGATTTCTTGACTGCTGCTTCTGTGGGCGTTGATTGTGGATCCAAGTAAAATGAAATCCTTGACAACTTCAATCTTTACTCCATTTATCATGATATTG
This sequence comes from Trichechus manatus latirostris, assembly GCF_000243295.1. Classification (NCBI taxonomy): domain Eukaryota; kingdom Metazoa; phylum Chordata; class Mammalia; order Sirenia; family Trichechidae; genus Trichechus; species Trichechus manatus. Next base: position 11,885,548 of record NW_004444001.1, on the reverse strand, counting down.
ATTATTGGTCCATTGTGAGGATTTTTGTTTTCTTTATGTTGAGGTGTATCCATACTGAAGGCTGTAGCCTTTGATCTTCATCTGTAAGTATATCAAGTCCTCTTCTCTTTCAGCAAGCAAGGTTGTGTCATCTGCATATGGCAGGTTGTTAATGAGTCTTCCTCCAATCCTGATGCCACGTTCTTCTTCATATGTACCAGCTTCTTGGATTATTTGCTCAGCGTACAGATTGAATAAACATGGTGAAAGGATACAATCCTGACACGCACCTTTCCTGATTTTAAAGTATGCAGTATCTCCTTGTTCTGTTTGAACAAATGCCTCTTGGTTATGTACGGGTTTCTCATGAGCACAATTAAGTGTTCTGGAATTTCCATTCTTTGCAATGTTTGTTTGTCCATAGTTTGTTATGATCCACACAGCTGAATGTCTTTGCATAGTCAATAAACAACAGGTAAACATCTTTCTGGTATACTCTGCTTTTAGCCAAGATCCATCTGACATCAGCAATGATAGCCCTCATTCCACTTCCTCTTCTGAATCTGGCTTGAATGTCTGGCAATTCCCTGTCCATGTACTGCTGCAACCGTTTTTGAATGATCTTCAGCAAAATTTTACTTGTGTGTGACATTAATGATATTGTTCGATAATTTCCACATTCTGATGGATCACCTTTCTTTAGAATAGACATAAGTATGGATCTCTTCCAGTTAGTTGGCCAGGTTGCTGCCTTCCAAATTTTTTGGCATAAATGAGTGAACCCTTTCAGCGTTGCATCCCTTTGTTGAAACATCTAAATTAGTATTCCATCAATTCCCGGAGCCTTGCTTTTTGCCTATGCCTTCAGTGCAGCTTGGACTTCTTCCTTAAGTACCATCGGTTCTTGATCACATGCTACCTCCTGAAATGGTTGAAAGTCAACCAATTCTTTTTGGTACTGTGACTCTGTGTATTCTTTCCATCTTCTTTTGATGCTTTCTGTGTCATTCAATATTTTGCCCATAGGATTCTTCAATATTGCAACTTGAGGCTTGAATATTTTCTTCAGTTCTTTCAGCTTGAGAAATGCCGAGCGTTTTCTTCCCTTTTGGTTTTCTATCTCCAGCTCTTTGCACGTCATTATAATACTTTACTTTGCCTTCTCAAGCAGCTCTTTGAAATCTTCCATTCAGCTCTTTTTCTTCATCATTTCTTCCATTCGCTTTAGCTATTCTATGTTCAAGAGTAAGTTTCAGAGTCTCTTCTGACACTCATTTTGGTCTTTCTTTCTGTCCTGTCTTTTTAATGGCCCTTTGCTTTCTTTATGTATGAGGTCCTTGATGTCATCCCACAACTTGTCTGGTTTTCGGTCATTAGTGTTCAATGTATCAGATCTATTCTTAAGATGGTCTCTAAAATCAGGTGGAATATACTCAAGGTCATATTATGGCTCTTGTGGACCTGTTTTAATTTTCTTCAGCTTCAACTTGAGCTTGCATATGAGCAACTGATGATCTGTTCCGAAGTTGGCCCATGGCCTGGTTCTGACTGATGATACTGAGTTTCTCCATCATCTCCTGCCACAGATGTAATTGATTTGATTCCTGTGTATTCCATCTGGAGAGGTCCATGTGTATAGTTGCTGTTTATGTTGTTGAAATAAGGGATTTCCAATGCATACATCATTGGTCTTGCAAAACTCTATCATGCAATCTTTGATGTCATTTTTATCACCAAGGCCATATTTTCCAAGTACTGATCCTTCTTCTTTGTTTCCAGCTTTCGCATTCCAATCACCAGCAATTATCATTGTATCTTTATTGCATGTTTGATCAATTGAGACTGTAGATGCTGGTAAAAATCTTCCATTTCTTCATCTTTGGCATTAGTGGTTGGTGTGTAAATTTGAATAATAGTGGTATTAACTGGTCTTCCTTGTAGGCGTATAGATATTTTCCTATCACTAATAGCATTGTTCTTCAGGATAGATCTTGAAATGCTGTCTTTGACAATGAATGTGACACCATTCCTCTTCAATTTGTCATTCCCGGCATAGTAGACCATGTGATTGTCTGGTTCAAAATGGCCAATACCAGTCCGTTTCAGCTCACTAATGCCAGCATATTAATCTTCAAGCATTCCATTTCACTTCTGACAACTTCTGATTTTCAAATTGATATTTTGTACATTCCACATTCTGATTATTAATGGATGTTTGTAGCTGTTTCTTCTCATTTTGAGACGTGTCACATCAGCAAATGAAAAGCTTTATTCCCTCCACATCATTAAAGTCGACTCTACTTTGAGGAGGCAGCTCTTCCCTAGTTGTATATTAAGTGCCTTGCAACCTAAGGGGCTCATCTTTCAGTGCTATGTCAGACAATTTTCTGCTGTTATTCATAAGGTTTTCACTGGTCAATTTTTTAGAAGTAGATCACCAGGTCCTTCTTCCTGGTCTGTCTTAGTCTAGAGTCTCCACTGAAACCTCTCCATCAGGGGTGACCCTGCCGGTATTTGAAATATCTGTGGCATAGCTTCCAGCATCACAGCAACATGAAGCCACCATGGTATGACAAACTGACAGACAAGTGGTGGCAATGATGACTAGTTACTGGTTATTCTTAGCCAGGTTGGCAGGTCTTGCCCGAATCTGAGAACATATAGAAACTGCAGCTCATAGCCATTCCTTTGGGCTCCAAGTTTATATTTTTAACTATTGTGTTGCTTGAAATGTGAGTGCATTTAAACTCTCCCTCTTTCTGAAGACAATTCAATGATTAAGCACTCCCATTATCTCTTATATCACCCGACTTCCCCTGGCGGTTATAAACGAAAAAATGAAAGGGGTGGGGGGAGTAAGGGAGAGAAAGAAAGGAAGAAAGGTAGTATTTAATTTTTGTAGAAATGTGGGTGAGGACATAGCCACAGGAATACTTTTGTGCATTTGTGACATGTGTTTCATCAGACATTATAGCTGGTATAACAACTCCCTGGAGATGTTATGCTTGGACGTAGGTTAAAACATCATTATTTAAAGAGTGAAAAACATCCATCTTCCCAGGATGGGGAAAGGATTCCAAAAATGATTGTGAATGAGCTTGTCTAGGGTTTCTCCTAGGTTACTCTAGGGTTTTCCGATCCCAAGTCTTGTGGAGCAGCCCCTAAGCCACAGTCGTTCTTCTCAGCCTTCATTTGCAAAGCAAAACGGGTGGCATAATTGGTCTCTTATCTTTCCCAAATCTGCCTTACCCTGGTTGTTGAAGAGGATATTCATACAGGAAGCCTTTAGGAAGGTGCTTTGGAACAACAAGCTCTTTGTTTTCCTCCCTTGCCTCTGACCACTCTAATGTTAAAATTCTCAAATTTGAATTCTCAAATTAGGTTTTGTATGACCTTTGGCACCATTTTCCAACCAGAAAGATTCCATTTTCCCTGATGTTGCCATCTTCCTAAGCATGCACTGATGGCTGAGCTGCCACAATATGACTGATGCCTCACCCATCAGACTCTCTGCCAAGTCTTTCTCCTGGAGACAAGGCCTGATCAAAGTGCCAAGTTCTTGCTGGTTGAACTGTTCTGAGCTGTCCTCAATGCCAGCCTAAACTACCCTTCCAGGCAAGGAGGAAGTCCAGGGTTCTGACTTGGGCTAGTGTTCCAGGAGTTGGGGTGGGTATAGAAGAACAAAGTTGGGGTTTGAGAGTGTGTGTAGGGGGTAGTGACTGCTGGGTGTAGCAAAGCAGGCAGCATCAAAGGTGAGATTTGAAATAGGGAGGCCATTTACTACCAGGAAAGAGGCTAGAAAGAGCGATGCAAGTCAAGGAACAGGCAGAAGGGACATTTGAACTTGGGAGGATGGAGAGGAGGCAGGGCCTGAAAAAATCCCCATGCCAAGGGTGGGTAGGAGCAGGGGCAGAGCTACATTTTGTGGGGCCTGAAGCTTGTACAATCAGGGAGCTCTCTTCAACAAATGCATACAAAATAATGAATATAAAATTAGAGAAGTGAATTTTTTTTATAATGAGAAAAAAATAAAAAAGGAATTATTAACTTTAAAAAAAGCTATCAAATATCATAAACATCAAAAAATTCAGAAAAGTAACTTGATATTTTAATAATTAAGTGCCTGACACACATCCACAGTACTTTTTTTCCCTGCATTTTTTGGCTGCATACACTTTGTTTACCTCCTCATTTGACAATTGTTTTGTAATATTATTTTCTATTGGGAGCAGAGAAAGATAGTACAGTTTTTTCCATAAACACGAGTGATCAAAATTTGATAGTTAGTATTGATAATTGGGGGATACTGCCTAGTTTAAAATCAGGAAAGTTGTGTGTCAGTGTTGTATCCTTTCACCATACTTATTCGATCTGTATGCTGAGAAAATAAGTCGAGAAATGGACTATATGAAGAAGAACGGGGCATCAGGATTGGAGGAAGATTCATTAACAACCTGCAGTGTGCAGATGACACAACCTTGTTTTGCTGAAAACAAAGAGGACTTGAAGCACTTACTGATGAGGATCAAACACTACAGCCTTCAGTATGGATTACACCTCAACATAGAGAAAACAAAAATCCTCACAACTGGACCAGTAAGCAACATCATGATAAATGGAGAAAAGACTGAAGATGTCAAGGATTTCATTTTACTTGGAACCACAATCAACACCCATGGAAGTAGCAGTCAAGAAATCAAACAACATATTGCACTGGGCAAATCTGCTGCAAAAGACCTCTTTAAAGTGTTAAAAAGCAAAGATGTCACTTTGAGGACTAAGGTG
>NW_004444001.1:11807634-11880684 GCF_000243295.1 Trichechus manatus latirostris | reverse complement strand
AATCTGCTGCAAAAGACCTCTTTAAAGTGTTAAAAAGCAAAGATGTCACTTTGAGGACTAAGGTGCACCTGACCCAAGCCATGGTATTTTCAATCACCTCATATGCATGCAAAAGCTGAACAATGAATAAGGAAGACCTAAGAAGAAATGATGCCTTTAAATTATAGTGTTGGCAAAAAATATTAAATATACCATGGCCTGCCAAAAGAATGAACAAATCTGTCTTGGAAGAAGTACAGCCAGAATGCTCCTTAGAAGCGAGAATGGCAAGACTTTGTTGCCTGTACTTAGGACATGTTATCAGGAGGGACTAGTCCCTAGAGAAGGGCATCATGCTTGGTAAAGTAGAGGACAGTGAAAAAGGGGAAGACCCTTAACAAGATAGATTGACACAGTGGCTGCAACAATGAGCTCAAACATAGCAATGATTGTGAGGATGACGAAGGACCAGGCAGTATTTCGTTCTGTTGTACGTAGGGTCACTACGAGTCAGAAGTGACTTGATGGCACCTAGCAACAATAACAAACATAGGGTTATATGTTGCAAACACATGACGTCTATTTTGAATACTTGTCATTAAAAAATGTATGGTGCATTTATTGTTTATGTGCTACATTATGAAATATATTCCTGATAGGAAAAACTTTTGTTTTGGCTATGCAAGGGTGAGAACTAAATCCCCTGCTTGCAGTTTTATGTCTTTGACAATTGGGAGAATTTACTATAGACTAGTTTCTGGCTCTATGTATTTCAAACCTTGATTCGCCTCCATCATCCTCATACTTCTGGTGCCTGGTGCCGTAGTGCACATTTATATTGCAATATGACCACTGACCCCACACCTATGGGTTATGATTGGGCTAAGTAAGCACAATGGGTGGCAAGTATTACAGCAAGCCAGTTCTTTACCAGGACAGCTAATAATAACATAACAATTACCAGGAATTAGAACCACACAAATAAACTCAAATTGAATGTATTCCCAATTCATCTTCCTTCTTTACGGAATCCTCGAAATGCCCATGGCTTCTCTAATACCTCCTGATAGTAGAAGTATAACAGAGGGGAAGATGAAATGGCAAAAGACATTGGTCTTAATTGATTGAAGATCAAATATCTTCTTTGCAATTTTTACAAAAACAAATGACCATGTGTCTTAGGCTGGGTTTTCTAGAGAAGCAAAACTTTAAAGTGTATATATATATAGAGATTTATATATCAAGGAAATGGCTCACGTGGTTGTAGAGGCTAGAACACCCCAAGTCTGTGGGTCAGGCTGGAGGCTTCTGATTCACATAGCCACAGGAGCTGATGAACCCAAGATCAGCAGGTCAGATAGCAGGGCTCTTGCTCACAGGCTATGAAGACAAATGAATCCCAAGATCAGCAGGTAAGACAGCAAGTAAACTGCTAGCTCAAGTCCCAAGAACTGGAGGTCAGAAGAACAGGAGCCAGCTGCAGGATCCAGAGCAAGCAAAAGCCCTCAAGCTTTTCCAGAAAGTCCACCTATATTGGATGTGCAGGCCACAAGCCCAAGGAAACTCCCTTTCAACTGATTGGCTACTCACAGCAGATCCCATCATAAAGGTGATCACATTATATAAAATTTCATCATGGAGGTGATCACATCATTATACGACTGACAAACTACATCATAACTGCCAAACTACTGACAATCCTGGCCCAGCCAAGTTGACATACAACCTTAATGATCACACCATGTGAGCACATGGCTAGGAGACCTTTCTGGGCAGTGGAAGGGATCAGTGCAAATGAGGGCCCCTAAAGCTGCCCTCCTCAGGTTAGGTCAGAGGGCTCCAAATTTCTTCATATACCAACCAGGTATGTAGACATAGATTGTTTCAGTTATGATTATTTAACAATCAGATAAACAGAGTTTGAACTGTCTTGGATTCCAGACTTCCTCTGGATCTATGGTAAGAATTGGTGCCCTGAAAGTTCAAAACAATAGTGAAAGAGAAAGAATTCAAATCTACAGCATGAAAATTCAAATCCAAAGAACTAAATGTTGCCTGGCTACCACCAATGACCGCCCTGACAGGGAACAAAACAGAGTCTCTGATGGAGCAGGAGAAAGGTGGGGTGCAGAATTCAAATTCTAGGAAGAAGACCAGACTTAATGGTCTGATTGAGACTGGAGGAACCCCGGAAAGCATGGCCCCTGGATTCTGTATCAGCTCAGAACTAAAGCAATTTCCAAGGCCAACTCTTCAGACAGAGATTGGACTGGACTGTGGGACATAAAGTGATACTCATGAGCAGTGTGCCTCTTAGCTCAAATAGATACAAGAGACTAAATGGGCAGCTTCTGTCTGGAGGTGAGACGGGAAGGCAGAGAGGGTTAGGAGCTGCTTGAATGGGCATGGGGAATCAGGGGTGGAAAGGAGGAGTGTGCTGTCACAGTATGGGGAGAGCAGTTAGAGTCACATAACAATGTATGTATAAATTCTTGCATGGGAAAAAATAAAAAGAAAGTTCGAATCCACCAGGCGCTCCTTGTAAACTCTACGGGACAGTTCTACTCCATCCTGTAAGATCACTATGAGTTGCAATCGACTCGATGGCAACGGGTTTGTTTGTATATAAATTTATGGACGGGGCTGGTTTTAAGCCAAGTGACGATGTAAATAAAATCTGATATTCTGTGTATGATAACTACTGTCTGCCCCTGTGCATGACTGTCAGGAACAAATGCCTCCTATGTGTTAGGTTTCAGGGCCACGTGCTTCTATTTACGAAAAGAACTGTTATTAAAAGAAGATTAAAATTACTCTAAGTGGAATCTGTCTCAAATGACCTTTATTGAAAAATCAGCATAGGGTATACACCCAACTGAAAAGGAGAAAACATGGTTTTCATGTGAGTGATGGGATCTCTTCTTAAGTGACCACACTGAATTGACCCCACAGGCATCCACTTAAGTTAAGTAAAATGTCAAATTCCAGAACAAGCAACAGCAGGTAATCAGACATTAAAGAAACTTTTGATCCTCTCCCACCCTCTCTACGCTGTTAGTCAACAGTCATAGGTTGTTTTAGGAAATCGTGTTAATCTCTCATTATGCTGCCTTTGTTTCCATTCAAGTGAAATTTATGAGCTTGTCTTTCTTACTCTGAGTAGGAAGGCCATCAGGTGAGGCAGAGAAGATAGCATCAGAGTCTATCAGAGGAGAAGGGAGCCTTAGAGATGATCTTCACCACAGGATGGAGGGAACTAAAACCCCAAAAGGGAAAGTCACACATCAGAGTTCAATGAATTGGCCCTCAAGGGCAAGTGAGACAAGGTTCATTTCTGGAAATCATGTCTACTTTGTTCCTTTACCTTAAACATAAACTGATGTTTCATCAAAGTAGAGAGGATCATTCAGGCAACTATGTAGTAGCTCTGGCATTTTCTCCTTGGCCCCTATCCCTCCACCTGCACTCCCACCCACTTATCCCAAAGTGACTACACCTGCCTGTACACAGTTATAGTGATTGGAAATTGTATTTGAAAGATTATAATACCAAATGATTTCTATCTGTTGTGCGTTACTTATCTAGCGCTTCCGAATACTAGGAAATGTTAGAAATTATATTAATACTATTTAACAGGGAGGAAGAGTAAGATGTCGAAGATAGTGGTTATCTTGATAAATACCAACAGGTAATACAGTATAATTTCAATTTAGTAAAATACATATAACAAGGGTTATACTTATTTGGGTAGCGAACTTATAGGTTCTTGTCATTTTTTTCTTCAGTATAAAGATGATAGAAAACGTAGAGGTATAACTCTTTATATTTTTCAGACTATTTACAATTCATAATTTATTTACTAAGTTGAAAAAAAGTAGATTTAGAGCCATGGTGGCAGGGTGAACCCCTGAAACTATTGCCCTGAGATACTCTTTAAACTTTAAACCTAAAATATCCCCTGAAGTCTTCTTTAAACCAAACACTAGCCTAGCTTAACTAGTAAAAATTGTCTGCCTTGAGCATTATGCTCTTTTAAAAACTATCTATATGGGATCAAAGTGACAACAGCAACTCAAAAGATTAGATAGGAACCATAAGGGGCAGTGAGTTTATGCTAATGGGGGAGGAACAACTCAGAAACGGAGGGTGAGAATCATTGCACACCTCGAAGTGTAATCATTGTCACTGAATTGTACATGTAGAAATGGTTGAATTGGTGTTTGTTTTGCTTATGCAGATTCTCAACAACAACAAAATAAATAGAAAAAGAAAAAAATGTAAATCTACTTTCTCAAAGAAGATAAAATTACCCTGAATTTGTATAATGATTAAGGAAATTTTAATCTGGTTTACTGGTTTTGACTCAGTTGTGTTGTTTGATAAACAGGGAAACCATACACCCAGGGGAATTAAGTAAATTCCCACTAAAATTCCCCAAATGGAGAACTTTGACAGTTAGATCTTCTTGTTGTCCAGAAGGCCCGTGGTTTCTCGGTGCCCAGCATCGTGGAGAATGGGCCAGTGACACTCTGCCCTCCCCGAGCTCGGCTTGGTGAGTGTTTCATGAAGTCACTCTTGCTCTGAGTCAGTCCAGAAGAAGTAACTTTTCCCCTGGACAGGCGGTTTCCACATCTACGAGAGGAAGGAAGGGAAGGAAGCAAGAAAAATAATAATAACTTTGTTGTTACCACCTTAAATAAAGTAAATTTCAATATGTTGGAACAGGTGGTAAAATTTTAGAAGCCAATCTTTCTGAAAATGTAAAATGCGGTGTGTTGGATCACGTGGTTTTTTTAAAAACTTTTTCAAAACCTGTTGTCAAATTTGTTTATTTTCTGAACTCTTAGAACTGACTATTAAAAAGAGGCTGCTAATTCCTCTGGCAAACTTTGTGGAAACTTGACACAGAGTCTTGGGGTGGCATTAAAAATGCAAGAGGACATTTTACTCTCCAAAGAATGGGAGGGAGGGGAAGGGGGCTGCCGCTCCCTCACTGCTCCAGGTCAGAAAACTAACAATTATTTATTTATGGAAAGTGTGCTAGGTGCCAGCGCGAGGCTGGGGAAGCTGAGCGCCAAGAATGAAGCCCTCATACACAGCAGCCTCTGATGATTTATGAGGGAGTTTTGCATTTGACACTCATCTTCAGATAATTTTTCAAGCTACGTTTTGAGTTCAAGCTGCTGATCTTTCACTTTCTTTGGATTCAATAGGATAGGGCTTAGATTGTAATTTTTATTAATTGTGTTGTAATTTAGGAATCACTGAATACTCATTTTGCACATTCAGTGGCTCTATGACCCCTTCCCCCAAAAGACAAGTCATGTGTGAGAATCAAGTTCCCCAAGACATTCTCACGTAGGCTCACACGAAACCCAGATTCCTGCCATTGACAGATGAGTCTATTCTTCCCATGTCAGGCAAGAGATGGCCCAATCTCTGTTCACATTTTATCTGTGCCCTAGAATCTCTGAGATGTACAAATGGTTAACATGCTTGGCAGCTAACCAAAAGCTTGGAGGTTCGAGTCCACCCTGAGACACCTCAGAGGAAAGGCCTGATGATCTGCTTCTGAAAAATTAGCCATTGAAAACCCTGTTGAGCTCAGTCTGACACACATCGGGTCACCATAAGTCGGTATGGACTCCATAGCAAATGGTTTTGAAAGTTCCAAACAATACTGAAGGCAAAAATTTGAATCTACAGCATAAAATTTTCAAATTTCTATAAATTTTTTAACAGGCTTGGTTTTAAGCAAAGTGATGATATAGATAAAATTTGGTTTTCAGGGAGCCATGGAGCTCTGGTGGCACAGTGGTTAAATCACTTGGCTGCTAATTGAAAGGTTGGTGGTTCAAACCTACCAGCTGCTCCACAGGAGAAAGATGTGGCAGTCTGCTTCTATAAAGATTTACAGCCTTAGAAACCCTATGGAGCAGTTCTCCTCTGTCTTTTAGGGTCACTATGAGTCACAATTGACTTGACAGCAATGGGTTTGGTGTTTTGGTTTATAGTCTCCCTTTACGTTCTTCCTATTCTCCCATCCCTTGTCCTCTCCTCACCCTTGCTCCTTCCAACACCACTTTGCCTACCCTCTTTGAGCATTGCTCTTGGAAAAAAGTTTGGTAAATGAATCCATGCCAAACCCTAAATATGGTTTGAGGTGGTTATTTTTATCAGGGTATTTAGATTTTTTATTAGTCAAAAAGCCTTCAACTATAGTAAGGAACCCCTCATAAAACTTCAGGCCCCAACAGGTGGTATTTTGCAAGGAAAGAACGAACCCCTGAATAGCATCCAGGGCATGACTATTCACTGTCAGCACCCTGTATAGACACCAAGCACGATTTTGCCCCTAGATGTCTTTTCTCCCAGCTATACCATAAGAACCTGGAAGTAAGTAATGTGTCTTATTTGGTTTTACCTACCCCGCAGCACCCAGCATGGTACATTGCACACAGCAGGCACAGCAGACATCCAGTTAGCCTGTGAACCAAAGGACTGGCTGCCACTCCCTTTATGCGTGCAGTGGCAAATTATGAAGCCCTATGCAAATTACAAGGTCTCTCGGTGGCACAAGTGGTTTGCAATCGGCTGCCACCCCAAAGGTTGGCGGTTCAAACCCACTAGGTGACTCTGCAAAAAAAAAAGGCCTGGTGAACTGCTTCCGTAGAGATTACAGCCAAGAAAACCCTATGGAGCAGTTCTGCTCTGTAACACATGGGGTCACCATGAGTTGGAATTGACTTGATGACAACAATTTTATGCAAGTTATGTGGAGGACCTGGGTGGTGCAAATGGTTAACACACTTGGCTGCTGACTGCTCAGAGGTGCCTCGGAAGAAAGGCCTGGTGATTTACTTCCAAAAAATCATCCATTGAAAACCTAATGGAGCATAGTTCTACTCTGATGCACAGGAGGTCACCATGAGTCTGAGTCAACTCGATGGCACCTGGTTTTATGCAAGTTATGTATGGAGGGCTTCTCTGCTACAGCCTGGTGCAATGTGCCATGCTTGCCCTCATTTTCCACATTGGAAAATGGAGATACAGCAAGGTGAGTAAACTGTCTTCAGGAAGTAATTGAAGCACAAATTAAGGAATATTTCCTCTTCCCCCTCTCCAAGGCTCAGGTTTTTTTTGTGCTACCTGAGCGATAGGAGCCCTGGTGGCACAGTGGTTAAAGTGTTTGGCTGCTAAACAAAAGGTCAGCGGTTTGAACCCACCAGCCAGTCTGCCTCCATAAGATTACAGCCTTGAAAACCCTATGGGGCAGTTCTACTCTGCACTCTAGTGTTGCTATGAGTTGGAATCGACTTGATGGCAACGGTTTTGGTTTACCTGAGCTATCCCTAAGTGGATCCTAAGCTTAGCCTCCTCTAAGTGCTACAGAGTGCTACAATCACTTTTCAACTTCAAGCAATTTCTCCCATATTTTATTTATAAATAGACCTTGAACCTAGCACATTAGGAGTTTATCTAATTTGATATGGCAGCACAAAACCAAAAAAAATCCCATGGCCATCAAGTCAATTCCGACTCACGGCGACCCCATAGGGTTTCCAATCCAAGGCTGTAAATCTCCATGGATGCAGACTGCCATATCTTTATACCGCAGAACCACTGGTGGTTTCTAACCACTGACCTTTTGGTTAGCAGTCAATCACTATAACCACTGTGCCACCAGGGCTCCTTATGGCAGCACAAGTGTTCCAAAATTTGCTTAACTACTATCGTTCTACCACCTTAAGTCCTTCCTTATCTTAAGTCCAGGCCTATCTCATTCCATATACTTTGCAGGTATTTCAGAACATACCTGTTACCTGTTGCCATCGAGTTGATTTAGACTTCTAGTGGCCCTATGGGACAGAGTAGAACTGCCCCATAGGATATCCAAGGAGCGCCTGGTGGATTCGAACGGCCGTCCTTTTGATTAGCAGCCGTAGCTCTTAACCACTGTGCCACCAGGGTTTCCATCTTTGAACATGGTGACATGCAAATGAAGACACTGATCTGGTTTGACAGTCTGGTTCACCACTTACCAAACATGTGATTCTGGGCTAGCTACTTAAAACTCCTAATCCTCATCTATAAAATGACATTGAAAATAGTACATACCTTACAATTTATAAGGTATATATTGTAAGGAGTAAATGAACCAATATATATAAAGCATCTAGCATAGTACCCAGCACACAAAATGTGCTCAATAAGCGTTAACCATCATCATCATCAATAGCCTCATCATCACCATCACATCCAGTAGCAGTGACTAACACTTTGTATACCATTCATATCTGAGCATGTTTACTCTGTTAGTCATAGTTAGGCAAAGTCATTAGATGTGATTTAAGGGTAGGCTGAGTCACAAGGAAGAAAATCCCCGTGAATTACACAGTTCTGAAATGTATCCCCGCCCATCAGTTTGTGCTTCCTTGGAAACAAAAACAAGTAAGCAAGGGAGACTCTTCCTTCTGAAGAGTTCGTAGCAGCCCTCCGGCTTGCTGGATATTGCTCTTTATCCACTGTAACCCAGAGGGGCAGTGTGGTAGAGCCCAGAAGATCTGGGCATCTGAGCTCTGGGCTCTAGTTTTGTCTCTGCTACCAATGAGTAGGAGCCCTCGTGGTGTGATGGTTAAGAGCTTGGCTGTTAACAAAAGGGTCGGCAGTTTGAATCCACCATCTGCTCCTTGAAGACCCTATGGGGCAGTTCTCGACTCGACGGCCATGGGTTTGTAGACTCCACACTCTCCTGTCCCCTTGGACTTGGACAGTCTGTGTTTTGTTTATGATATATCGACAGTACTCCTTTTTTTTCCCTTCCATTTTCCAATTAAGAAGACATGGCAGAAGTGATAACAAACAGGAAAACAGTCCGTCTAGGGCCTTTCAGAGGCGTGACTGTATTGCGGATAGGTGAGTTTGTGTAAACCCATGAGTGAGTGAGCATCCCTAAGGGACCTGGGTGCTTCCTAAGGCCTGCCTGCCCCTGCTTCTTAGGTGGGCCGTACAGTGTTGTTTCTACCTTGCTGGGAATTTAAGCAAATTTATTTTGCTTAAAAAATTTTAAAACTCAAAAACATACACACACACCCACAAAACCTGGAGAAAACTTGGAGATACAGAACCCCAAGTCAAGATATTGGTGGAAAAAAATAAATCCCATCTGAAGAGATCAACTATTATTTATTTCAAAGATAAGCTTAACATTTAATGAAGAAACACAGCCTTTTTGATGTTTCCCTTGTGATAGTTAAGAAAACGTTCAGAATATTTAAGCAAGGTAAACCTTAGTATTTTATTAATGCAATATTCTAATTTTTTTAAAAGTAAAGCTTATTAGAGAAAGTCCATTTTGGTTTATATTTTGGGGTTTATTATTCTCCTTCCTGACATTAGACAAAAATCGATAGAAGAGAACGTTATTCTCTCCTAGTCGACAGAGTCATGGAATGTCACAAATTACCTGGTCAAATCGTCCTGTTGGACAGATGAAGAGACTGGTAACCTAGCTCTTTCGTTTCCAATCCAGAGCTTTTGATGCTCTCTGACAGACTAGACATAATGGTAATTGTTGTTGTTGTGTGCCATCGAGTTGATTCTGATTCCTGGTGACTCTATATGACAGAGCAGAACTGCCTCGTAGGGTTTCCTAGGCTGTAATCTTTACAGGAGCAGATCATCAGGTCTTTGTCCTGTCATGCCGCTGCTGGGTTTGAACCGTCAACCTTTTGGTTAGCAGTGCTTTAACTGTTGCACCACCAGGTCTCCTTAATAATGGTAATGGTAATGATATTATTCAATACAAATAATAATAAGCATTCATTTACTATGTGCCAGGTACTCTGCCATGTAATCTTCATTTAATCCTCACAACAACCCATGGAGGCGGTTACTATTATTCTTCTCATTTTACAACTGAAGAAATGGAGGCATGGAAAAGTTAATTGCCACAAAATTCACAACTTATCGATAGTTGTGGGCTTTTGATATACAACAATAAACCTAACTCACATTCAAATTAATAGATATATGCCTAGACAGATACCACTGTGTTTTTTATGATCTCTGTTTTTTGTAGAACCCTTTGCAACAGTTTATTGAAAGCTCTTAATAATTGGAAGATATAGTGAGGAACAGAGAGCTGGGATGGGGACTAAAAGACAGGTGATAAATGGACTCCAGGGAAAGGGTGGGAAATGGTGAGGCTCAGAATTGGTCAGTTAGGGACTAATTATTTGGAGTGAGGTGAAGCTTGAGGGTCAATCATGATCCTTCATAAGCTAATGGGTCCGTTGAGCAAGTACATATAAAAAAAAAGCTTAATTCATATTAAACCTTTAATAAACTCTATGAACATGCATCTATATTTTCTTCTCTTCTTTGGTAAAAGCATACAAATGCACACTGACTACCTGAACACATAGTTTTGTGTTGTTCTAACACAGTGTTTTTCATAAGCACTTTTCCTCCTGTCTCACTTTAAGTAGCTGTATGATATGATTCCTTCATCATAATTTGCTTAGTCATTTCCTTATTGTTAAAGCTTTGGGTTGTTCCCAGCTATAAATAGCATTGTTATATGACTTCCAGACAATTTCTAATTTGGATAACTTTTTCCCTAATGTATATTCCTGAAAGTTTAAATACAGTGTCAAAGCTCTTGCCACATATTGCTAGATTGATTTCTGGAAAGACTAAAAAAGAAGTGGCAAGACTAACAGCATTGAATATATTTTCCATTTTTCTGATTTATTGATCAAAACTGGTATTTATCATTTTTAATTTTTACCAAAATACCTCAACCACTGGAAGCATCACAACTCACCATCACCTTCACCAACAAAACCAAAACCAACAGCACCATTACCATCATCAGATACCATGACCATTAACACCACCAACACAACACTACCATCATCATCACCTTCAACAACACAACCAGCAACTACCATCACCTCTATCATTCACTACCGCCACCGCCATAAAACATCCACCACCAAAAACACCAGCACCACCACCACACTGTTAGCTACCATCACCATCACCTTTTGTTGCCAGGTGCCATCAAGTCAGTTCCGATTTATAGCAACCTATATACAACAGAACAAAACACTGCCCGTTCCTGTGTCATCCTCACAATCATTGCTATGTTTGAACCCACTATTGCAGCCACTGTATCAATCCATCTCGTTGAGGGTCTTCCTCTTTTTCACTGACCCTCTACTTTACCAAGCATGACGTCCTTCTCCAGGGACTGGCCCCTCCTGATAACATGTCCAAAGAATGTGAGACGAGGTCTCATCATCCTTCCTTCTAAGGAGCATTCTGGCTGTACTTCTTCCAAGACAGATTTGTTCATTCTTCTGGAACTCCATGGTATATTCAATATTCTTTGCCAACACCATAATTCAAAGGCATCAATTCTTCTTTAGTCTTCCTTATTCACTGTCCAGCTTTTGCATGTATATGAGACTATTGAAAACGCCATGGCTTGAGTCAGTAACACCTTGGTCCTTAAAGTGACATTTTTGCTTTTCCACACTTTAAAGAGGTCTTTTGCAGCAGATTTGCCATGTAATGCATCATTCGATTTCTTGACTGATGCTTCCACGGGCACTGATTGTGGCTCCAAGTGAAAGGAAATCCTTGACAACTTCAAACTTTTCTCCATTTATCATGATGTTGTTTATTGTTCCAGTTGTGAGGATTTTTTTTCTTTATGTTGAGGTGTAATCCATACTGAAGGCTGTAGTCTCTGATCTTTATCAGTAAGTGCTTCAAGTTCTTTTCACTTTCAGCGAGCAAGGTTGTGCCATCTGCATATCGCAGGTCGTTAATGAGTCTTCCTCCAACCCTGATGCTGCATTCTTCTCCATGTAGTCCAGCTTCTCGGATTATCAAAACACTGTACAGCGCACAGATTGAATAAGTATAGTGAAAGGATGCAACCCTGATGCACACATTCCTGATTTAAACCATGCCTACCCCTTTGTCTGCCTCTTGGTCTACGTACAGTTTCCTCAAGAGCACAATTAAGTGTTCTGGAATTCCTGTTCTTTGCAAGGTTATCCATAATTTGTTATGATCCACACAGCTGAATGCCCTTGTATAGTGAATAAAACACAGGGAAACATTTTTCTGGTATTCTCTACTTTCAGCCAAGATCCATCTGACATCAGCAGTGATATTCCTCGTTCCATGTCCTCTTTTGAATCCTGCTTGAATTTCTGGCAGTTCCACCACTACCACCCATCTTCATCCACCATCATTAACATCACCTTCACCACTGCCACCAACAACACTATCACATCATCACTCCACCACCAACAAAACCAGCACTACCAACACCATTAGCTACACCATCAACAGCATTGCCATCATACAATATCATCACCATCATCTTCACCAGCACCAACAACAATAATACCACCATCACCATCATCACCATCACCTTTAGCACCACCAACACCAGCACCAATACCACCATCACTATCTTCCACCACTGCTGCCACTTACTATTAATGCACACTTTCAATATGTGCCAAATACTGTGTTAAATGTTTTATCTGCATTAACCATTTTATCCTTGCGATGGCTCCTAAAGCTATGTAATAACCTACAGTTACTAACTATAAAAATTTACTTGAGAGGTTAGGATCCTTGATCCACACCTATATTTATCTGACTCCAAAGCCTATTCTCTGAACTGCACACTTAGTTTATTATGCTATGGCTTTTTAAAGTTCTTTTGTTTACATTTCTTTTGTTGCTGTTAAGAAGAGCATTTTTCCATGTGGCGATTTTTTGTCTACATTTCCTTGTGTGTGAGTGCTCCATTTATTTCTGTGACCTCATTTTGAATGAAAGCTGAATATTGATGGTACATAATTATATCAATTATTTGTCCATTTCCTATAGTAAAGCTTTATCTTTAATATTTTTAACCTATAATTTTTTCATCTACATTTTCTCTTTTAAACCCTTTTATTTTTTGTATTCTAGCATACCTACTTTATATCTAATTGTATCTTAAGGGATCAGAAAGGTTTCTTCTTTAAATGAGATATGCTCATTTTCTTCTAGTTGTCTTTTTAATCGTCATCATTTTGCTTCAGCTATAATTTATTATAGTATATGATGTGAGGTATAAACCTAATATACTGTGATATGATTGTCCCATAGATTAAGTAATGATTAGCCCCTGTGTTTGCATACTCTTATTTTTTTACTATAATAAATTTTTATAATAGTTTGAATTTACTTTTCAAATATCTGTTCTATTTCATAATTTTTCATGCTTTAAACCCAATATCATATACCCAAGAAAACCCATTGCTATTGAGTGGATTCCAACTCATAGTGACCCTATAGGACAGAGTAGAACTGCCCCATAGTGTTTCCAATGCTGTTATCTTTATGGAAGCTGATTGCCACGTCTTTCATACGCAGAGAGGCTGGTGGGTTCGAACCACTGACCTTTTGATGGTTAGCAGCGGAGTGCCTAATGACTGTGCCACCAGGGCTCCTTCAATATCATATAATTTTGATAACTGACACATGTTTTAAAATCTGTAAGGTAAATCTTTTACCAACCTCTTTGGGAAAAATGTGTGTGTGTGTCTGTGTATGTATTTTGTACGCTTTCCTGCTTGTTCTTTTGGAAGAATTTCCAAATCAGTGTTTTCGGTCTTATCAAATGTTTTATGGAGACCTTAATTAGTATCATATGAATAGGGAGTATTCTTATCTTATGAATATTGGTTTTTCATCCATGAATAGGATATAATTCTCCATTTACTCATTGTGCTCTTTTTTCTCCTACAGGGTTTTATCATTTCAAAATAATTTTCTCATTTTGAGCTGTTATTATCTAAGCATTTTATGACTTTTTTTTAATCACCAGAGTACACAGATTTTATAGCATTGTAGAGCTTTGCTTTACCTATATATCAGGTTACAAGTAATTTTAGTGAATTTATCTTACACCAACTCATCTACTTTTGCTTTAACTACAAAATCTAGGAAGATAAATGGTTTGGATGTTTTGACTATTTTCCCTGTCACTTGAAAAACAACATTCATATTAGTAAAAAACATGTCATCTTCTTTAAAGTCAAAATGTTTCAGGAAAGCAGGGCCCCAGATGAGCCAATCTGGGAGAGAGAGCTAAAGAGACTGGGAAGGAGAATGACTCTCTTAACTTGTGGATATTCATTAATGTAAACTAAGTTTGGCTGAGCACACTATAGCTGAGCACATATAAAACTGTCACAGGAAGTAGAGTTTTGATGCCACTCAACTTCCCTTTCTCTAAGCTCTGTGGAATTCTCTTTCAGTTGGCCAGTCCTCATATGTGTTGACAATACTGGGGTATGAGAAAGAAAGATGATCTCAGAAAAGGGCTTCTTATGGGTCAACCCCACACAACCCTTGATTGCCCCATTTCTCCCAAAGGTGGAGCATTGCCCTAGGGTGCTAGTGCCTGGGATCCTAGGTAATGGGGCCCATCTGGGTGGGCCTCTCGCTAAAAGGCAGAATCTAAGTTTGGAGACTAAATTTTGCAGTTACCATAAAAGTAGATGTGTTGAACAACCATTCATTTCTTAAACAAATATTGAACCATATAGTTCACAGATTGTATGGATTTTTGTCAAAATATCTATTTGTGTTTCAATTATTTTATCCATGATGAAAGTGAAAAAGGGAAAAAATGAAGGCATTGGACCAGATGAGCTGCTAGGTCTCTCCCACTCTAAAATTAGTGTATTTCTAATATCACAGAAAGGGTGGAGCCCTCGTGGCACAATGGTTAAGTGCTCAGCAGCTAACTGAAAGGTTGGCAATTCAAACCACCCAGCAGTTCTGCGGGAGAAAGGCCTGGCAATTTGTTTCCGTAAAGATTACAGTCAAGAAAACCTTATGGGGCAGTTCTCTTCTTTCACATGGGGTCTCTATGAGTTGGAATTAACTCGACGGCATTCAACAACAAATAACGCAGTAAGTGAGCCCTCTGAGTATCATAAATTCCACCACACCAATCCCAGGCTCTGCCTGAAGGCCCAGGTCTCAATCTCTTCCTCTGAGGCTCCCGGTCAGTGACTTCATCTCCTCAATACAATTTCAGTATCTTCCACCCACTTAGCAAACCACCTCATGGTGAGTCCCGGTCTATGACCAAACACCAGGCCTTGCTGCAATTCTCCAGTTGTATGCTGCACTGTACCTTCTGCCACCCCGTAATGACCACATCCCTGGTACACAGCTAAGAGGGGCAAGAACTGTTAGACAAACCAAGGGAGCCCTCTGACATTGGGGCAGTTCTGACATGGGTCCATTCACTTACCTGTTTTTTTATTGCTTTGTGTCTTCATTAATTTCTCATGGAGCACACAGTCCATGTGCTAACACTCTCAGGCCTTTCTGCCCAGTAACATAATTGGAGAAATTTGTTCTTTTAAGGTGGCCAAGCAGGCCATTTGGCAGATAAACCGTGACTAAAATATTATATTTTTAAACCAACTGCACTTTGGATGTCCACCTGCAAAAATAACTTCTTAGCATTGTTGTGAGAATTAAAGGGGGAAAATTAACAGTCATTTACTCAACCGGAATAACAGTGATGACTTCTTATGGTGAAGGTCCTTGGATATGCATGAGGGAAGCAGAAAAAGAAAAATGTAGCACCTGCAAATGGGGCCCCTGAGAATGAATAAGTTTTGTTAATCTAAGGTCAGATGAGCAGAGGAGGGACACAGAATTTAGAAGCAGAGATTCTCAAGAACAAGCCCTCTTTTATTATTTCCAAGCAAGCTATCACAACTCTTCCACTGCAAAATACATAAAGTTTATAAGCCTTCAGCCCTTGGGAATCTACTAAGAAAATGTTTGATATTCTAACATGCCACTTAATTCATTCAACAACCATTCATTTATTTAACAAGTGCTTATTGAATTTTCAGCATAGTCTCTAATCTTAAGGACATTGCAGACGAGTTGGGGAGACAAGATTTACAGAGTGAAAGAAAACTAATAACAGAACACAGTTTAGAATTAAATAACAAGGGGGTAAAATAACTGCCAAGTGAAACAATAAAAGCAGCCCTGAGTTTCAAGAGAATAAATCACTGTAAAGTGAAGGGTCAGAGAAGGCTTCCTGATGAGGTAGGACTTGAGCATTTGAACATAGGACGAACATAGGAGAGGCCATCTGAGTGGGAAGGAGTTATTAAAAACCTACTCTGGCTGTGACACAGCCACTTCGTCTGCTTGGTGCTCCAGTCAAACCACTGGCCGTTAGAGTGACTTGACTACTTGTGCAAAACGTCTGGTTACTCTGGCCAAAGTTGATGCAGACTGTGCACAAGCTGGATGTAACTCTATGCTAGTTTTCAGACACAATTCTCAGAGATTAAATATCCAGAAGCAAGCAAACCGAAAGAATAGTCGAGATGAAGGCAAAATTATGTCATTTAAAAGAAATTGAGGCATTGACAATTGCAGGTAGTTACAAACATTTGAGCTCCTGAAACAAATGGCTGCATTGTCACTTAATCAAAATAACTTTTACTTGAAGGAAAATATTTTCTGCTCCATTAGATTTTTCTTTCTTTCTCTTCTTCTTCTTTGTTTAATGTTAGTCAATGACTTGGAAATTTCTCTTTTGAAAAGAAGGTTGCAGCAGAATGTAAAATAGGGAAACCAAAGCAAAAACCAAAATTCTGATTTAGAGTGACCCTATAGGACAGTGTAGAACTGCCCCATAGGTTTTCCAAAGAGTGCCTGGTAGATTTGAACTGCTGGCCTTTTGGTTAACAGCCATAACTCTTAACCACTACACCACCAGGGTTTCCAGTTAGTAGGGAAAGGGAAGTGGCTATTAGGAGTCAAGAAACCTGAGTTCCTGGCCTGTTTTTTTCCTCCACAAAATAATAGTGGCAACACCTATCCTAATTACCATACAGGATTATTTGAGTATTAAGTAGGATGTAGATTAAAAAAAAGAAATTAATGTACTGAGCACCTATTTTGAATCAGGTACTTCCACATTCTTTGTTATTTAATGCTAAGGACAATAATTTGCATTAAGGATCCCTGGTGGCCCAAACAGTTAAGCGCTGTACTACTAACCGAAAGGTTGGCAGTTCAAACCCACCCAGCAGCTCCACGGGAACTCTCATAAAGACTACAGCCAGGAAAACAGTATGGGGCATTTCTACTCTGTTGTATAGTGTCCCTGTGAATCAAAATCGACTTGAGGGCACCTAACAAGAACAAGAACGACACTAATAGTCCTATTTCAGGAAACTGCAATTTGGAAAGGTTGAAAAATTTGCCCATGGCCACACAGTCACCCTTTTCTTTAAGGTCCAATCAACACCCTTTGAGCCCACACCCTGCGTGCTTGCTCTCCCCTTCATCAGTTGGAGGCTCCTACTGCTTCGAGGTCTCAGACCAAAGGTGGAAAGAGAGCAATGCTTGAGGTGGGATGTTGTCAGCCTGGGTCAAGCTCACATGAAACTCTCCAATTGGACTAAGGTGGAAAATAGAGGCAGGTGGGTGGCATGTGGAGCCCATGTTGCGTAGTAGTTAAGAGCTTGTCTGCTAACCAAAAGGTCAGCAGTTCAAATCCACCAGCCACTCCTTGGAAACCTTATGGGGCAGTTCTACTCTGTCACATAGGGTCGTTATGAGTCAGAATCAGTTAGATGGCAATGGGTTTTTGATGGCCTGTGGCACAGAGCACCCAAAGCATCAGTCACAGCCACCTCTTCATTCTAAGCATATTAAACATCTCAGTCTGACCCACCCATATTGGGATTATTCCACACCTCAGGGCTACCTGAAGGGTAGGTCTTGCCTTACATCTGTGAGACTAAAAGGGCTCTCTAACAAACAGCATTCTCAACCTTTGCTACGTGTTAGAATTACATGGGGAGCTTTAAAAATAATCCTGGTACCCAGGCTGCACCCCAGACCAGCTAAATCAAAATCTATGGTGATGGGAGATGGGCATAAATATTTTAAAAGCCCCCACACACAGCCAAGTTTGAAAATGGCTGCTCCAGATCGCCCCCAGAGGACAAAGGAAGGATCACCCCAAGGATAAATTTGCTCTTCCAGTATTTTAATATCCAAACTCTTTGGAGCAGGGAGAAGCTACTTTGGCATCATTTTTAATAGTACCTTTTAATTTGTTCATCTTGTTTTATTTTGTGTTTATTATACTAACAAATGGTAGGTATGAGTCCTGAGATTCCATCCTAGGTCTCCTTATTGTAAGACACCATTGTTGCCTTTAAAAAAATAATAGCCCCCATATTAACTTGGAAACCCTGGTGACATAGTGGTTAAGGGCTAAGGCTGCTAACCAAAAGGTCAGCAGTTCAAATCCACCAGGCACTCCTTGGAAACTCTATGGGGCAGTTCTACTCTGTTCTATAGGGTCGCTATGAGTTGGAATCAACTCGATGGCAATGGGTTTGGTTTTTTTGTTTTAGTATGAACTTAGCGGAGCCCTGGTGGGGCACTGGTTAATTAAGCGCTTGTCTGCTGGCTGAAAGGTTGGCAGTTTGAATCCACCAGCTGCTCTGTGGGAGAAAGCTGTGGCAGTCTGCTTCCATAAAGATTTACAGTCTTGGAAACCTTATAGGGCAGTTCTACTCTGTCCTTACAGGGTCGCTCTAAGTTGAAATCGACTCCACAGCAATTTTTTTTTTTTTAATTAACGTTTTATGGCCATCTCTTGCTTACTCTTAAAACTGGCTCTCCAGATCAAAATGTTGACTTAAAAAAATTAAATCACATTAAATAGAGATACTATTGACGGTGATCGGTCCTTCTGGTTACAGTGGTGTCAGAAGTCAGCGCAGGAAAGACTCTCCCCAGATACAGAGATAAGTCTAGAAATAAATTGACCTATGGATAGAAATTTAATTTTACTAAGTCATGTGAGTCTGGCATTTCTTCTCCCTTCCCACAGGGTCTTTGTGGGCCCTCAGAATTAAGACATAAAATCTTCATGGGCTGATACTGTCCTGCAAAACCAGGTAGGTCTTCCTTTGTGGGCTGATTAGGTCGGACGGCAACGGACAGCCGTAAGAAAGGGCTCAGCTCCCAGCTCTCCTGTACTCCAGGAGCTATGGGGTTTTAGTGGGCAGGAAAATAAAAAACGTAGATTTCCAGGCCCCACCCACAGATACAGGCCTGTGGGAGGAGCTCCACAACGATTTTGGTACAGACTGTTCTAGGAAACTTGACTTCCCCCACACCCCTCACTTGGAATGCAGGCCTTTGTGTTATTTATTGTCTTCTCCCTGAGACACCCTTTTAAAATGCAGATGTGACCAGCCTGGGTAATTCATTAAGTTCCTCTCCACTATGGGCAAATGTGAGAAGGACAGCTGTAGGAGTGTCTCAGTGCAGGTTTATTGAATGAATGAGAGGAAAGTAAGATCTGTAAGATCTGTTAGTATGCTGGTGTTGGTGAAGAATGAGGATTCTGATTTGGCTTCCTGAAGATAGAGGAGTTTGATTCAGACAGGTGGGAAGCCTACCTAGCACGAAGAGGTTCTGAGCGGTCTGGGGAGAGGAGGCTGGCTGAGATGCCTGGGTCTTGCTCCACAACTTAATTTTTTAAACTAGAAAAGTAACACTTGCTTCTTGTTAAAAAAAAAAAAAAAAACAAAAAACAGACAATATAAAAATGTATGAGGTAAAAATTGGAAAGTTCCCCCTCCCCAATTCCATTGCCCTGAAATAACCTGTTTATATCAACAATCAACACTCATGGAAGCAGCAGTCAAGAAATCCAATGATGTATTGCATTGGGCAAATCTACTGCAAAAGACCTCTTTAAAGTGTTAAAAAGCAAAGATGTCTGTTACTTTCAGGACTAAGGTGTGCCTGACCCAAGCCATAGTATTTTCAGTAGCCTCATACTAACAATAAAACAGGAAGACCTAAGAAGAATTGACACATTCGAATTGTGGTATTAGTGAAAAATATTGAAGATACCATGGACTTCTAGAAAAAAGAATAAATCTGTCTTGGAGGAAGTACAGCCAGAATGCTCCTTAGAAGCAAGGATGGTGAGACTTAGTCTCCCGTATTTTGGATCGCTATGAATCAGATCAGCTTGATGACAAACACCAAAAATCAATCCTTGGAGAAGGACATCATGCTTGGTAAAGTAGACAGTCAGCAAAAAAGAGGAAGACCCTCAACAAGACGGATTGACACAGTGGCTGCCACAGTGGGCTCAAACATAGTAAGGATGGTGCAGAACAGGGCAACATTTTGTTCTGTTATACATAAGGTTGCTATGAGTTGGAGCTGACTCCACTGTACCTAACAATAACATAGTTTAGTGTATAGCCTTTCAAACAATATATATAATAAAAAATATATATTTTTGATATACATAAACTAAACACACACGCTATTCCGTAATTTGATTTTTTAAAAATTTAACAATATATCATGGATATCTTTTCATGTCACCAAGTATGTATTTCTTTTGTGATATTCCCCATTGTATATGATGGTGGTTTCTCGTTTATGTCAAGCAGTGATGCAATGAACATCTTTGAACATAGATCTTTTACTCACTTAAGAGTTTCCTAGCAGTAGACCTGTTGGGTAATGATAAGGCCCAGATTTGTTTTCAAATTTGACAGATAACAGGCCCAACAAAAAAGTTGTGCCAATTTATATTTCCTACGCACACTGCAAACTTACTCACAACTTCTATTACAAGTCTTTTTAAATTCTTGCCAGTTAAATAAGTGAGAACATCTCTCACTGGTGCAATTTGAGTTGCCTAGCAAAGTGGGATGCCTTTTCATATATTGATTAGTCACTCTGTTTTTCTTCTGTGAATTAACTGTTGATGTCTTTTACCTGAGTGATGGCTCACCATTGTGTGTTCCCACACTGTGTTTTCTTATTTTCACTGTGACATCTGTTGGCAAAGAGCAAGTAGTCACCTGCTGAAGACAGCAAATTCCATGGAGAGGGTGAGGGATGAGGGAGCCACTTTTCACTTAATCAAGGGATCGATAAAAAACCAAACCAAACCAAACCCGCTGCTGTCGAATCGATTCCTACTCATAGTGACCCTATAGGACAGAGTAGAACTGCCCCATGGGGTTTCCAAGGAGCACCTGGTGGATTCAAACTGCCGACCTTATTCGATTTGCAGTCAAGCTCTTTAACCACTGCACTGCCAGGGCCCCAAGGTATCAATGGCAGCAACTTATTATTTAAAAGCACTGCTTATTTTATTTAGTGTGTAAGACCTGTAAGAACTAGAGCAGCATCTTATATTCTGCAAAGATAAGTGATGGGAAGAAAGTAGGCTCTTAATCAGTAGTGGTTGAAGAAATGAGTCAATGTGGCTAGATAGACCATAGAGACATATGCCAAGTGCTTGTCTCTGTGCTAGGCACAAGGAAACAAAAAGAAACACTATCTCTGCCTTTTAAAAGCTTGAAGCTTTGCTGGGGCTGTGGGTGTGTAGAATGATAATTACAATGCAATAAGTGATTAATAGAGGCATGATTAGATGACACTCGCATTTGAAGAAATTAGATCTCGAGAGCAAGACAGATACATGAAGAAATACTGTAGAGGTTTACACAGCTGCTATGGAAACCTGAGTTTTAAGGATAAGGAAGAGTTAACTGGATGAAGAAATGTAGGAAAAGTGTTTTAAACAACATGAGCAAAGACAGGAAGATGTGAAAGAGCAGGGTGTGTACGTGGGAAATGAAACCATAGTGGCATTCCCAGAATCTATGGAGCCTGAGGCCAAATGAGGCAGGTGAGCAGATAAGAATATGGCAGGGAGCATGTCACAAACTGGTGTCATGCTGGGAGCATGGTCCAAATGCTGAATCACCGAAGGGTTTGAGCAAAGGCAAGGTGTGACCTGGTGTGCACTGTAGATGGCTTACTTTGGCCACCAGGCAAAGGATGAACTTGAGGGAAGGGTGGGCGGCCAAGGGAGAGATCAGTTAGGAAGGTTCTGTAACTGACCATTTCGGCGTGAGGTAATGTGTCTACAGTAACAAGGATAAAGAGTGGAGGGATTTGGTGACTAGTTGGATTTGGGATGATGGGGGAAGTAAACAAAAATAAGGGCTTGGTTTCTGGTTTGGGTGACTGGATAGATGATGGTGTCATTGACAGGGAAAAAATATACAGGGTAAGGAGAGGATTTGGAGTGGAATTTTATTAGTGCAACATTTTGGAAATGTTGAATTTGAGGAAACTGGGACGCCCAAGGGATATACCCAGCAGACAGTTACATAATAGTATGTGGCTCTCAGGGAGGAGGTAAGGGCTAAAAATCAAGATTTGGTAATGAATGAATGAACTCAGAATGGAAACAGATTTCAAGGTAGGGGTCTTGTTGAGCCTCACCAGTTACTCACTCATAACCTGGCATAACTCCTGGGGGAAGTTAATTGTCCATTTGAATTCCTACTACAACTGCAGGTCTGGAGTGAATTTTGGCCTGGCCCCATGAAGCCCTTTGATCCCAAACAGCAGTAGGGGAAGCCCAGAGGTGTAGTAACCCAAACCCTAGTCTTCATCATTGAATGAGAATGGGCTATAGTTGACCAGTTGTTAAGAGTTCCTTTCTCAGAGAATCAGTTCTGCAGACCAGCAATAGTTTACTTGTGGTGAAAGGAACATTGGGGTTTGATGGTATGTGCCACGCTGTCAAATTCAACAGGACTTTGTGTGTGTGTGTGTGTGTGTGTGTGTGTGTGTGTGTGCAAATTTGGGTTCTCCTCAGCAACATGATCTGAAGGGCAGGGAAAGATGTCTTTTACCTCTTGCCTGTTACTATATCCGCATGAATTAGTTTCTTGTTAAGCATTGGTCACTTTGAATGACCCAGCGCCCAACTTTAGGGGAGATTTCGTATAGGATAAGGCATCAAGGTACATCACAGAGTTACATAGACCAGATCCTGGCTTTGCCACTTTCCAGCTCAGGGAATTTGGATGAGTTATTTTACTTTTTTGAATCTGAGTTTCCTGATCTTTTAAAATGGGAATAATAAGAATAATATCTGTTCTCCTACCTCTCATGGCTGCTGTTTTGATAAAATAATATTTTTGGAAATACAAATGCTATTATTGTTTGAAGATGGCTGGCAGAGTGCCTGTAGTTAGAAGAAAAAAGTTAAAGTTGAGTTGATTTCAACTCATGGCGACCCCAGGTGTGTCCTCACACCTACTTAGCAGGCCTCCATAAACTGTTGTTGAATGATCTGTGCTGTGAGCAGCATTCATTCATTTGCTCATTTATTCAACAAGTGCTCATTGGGTGGCTACTATGTGCCAGGCACTATGCTCATTGCTTTTGTTGTTGTGTGCCATCTAGTCGATTTAAATTCCTAGCTACCCCATGTGATAGAAGAGAACTGCCTCATAGGATTTTCTAGGCGGAAATCTTTATGGGAACAGATCAGCAGATCTTTCTCCCGCGGAGCCACTGGGTGGGTTTGAACCGCCAACCTTTCAGTTAGCAGCCATGGGTTTAACCATTATGCCACCAGAGCTCCTTGCTAGGCCCATGTATGCATTATAGGCCCCAAACAGCTTACTGGAGGAGAGAGGAGTGTAAACAATCTTAACAACAGATGCGTGGGAGATATAGCTGTGTATGTGCGCAGTATAAGCAAGCACCTTCTCTTTTTATTATGCAGATATTTTATCTTCATTTGTGACAGGTGCATGCAGAGGGTCAGATCTGTTTATTGGTCAGACAGGACACCCTATTCTTTATTCACTGCAGGATAAATGATCACCCAGTGGTGAGAGGCTCAGACTACCCTGGGCCTCCCTGTAATGGGGGGTGGGGCGGGGGTGGTGTATGGTCAGCATTCACAGGCTCAGGCACACCGCATCCCCATGACCAGCTGGGAAGAAGCAGAGGTGAGGAATTGGAGTTGACCAGTGAGCTCAGCTGGACCACTTTGGCACGGCTGTTTTGCATCCCTCTGCCCTTTAATTTGATGACTTCCCGCAAGGAGCCTGGTGCCTGTGAGTAACGCAGAGCTTAAGTCAGCATTTTGACCTTTTGGGCATTAACATTGGGAGGCTTCATTAAGCTTTAAGTGTGGTGTCTACTGACGCAATTGCGCTGTGCTGGGTTAATGGGAGATAAATGACTGAGTACATATTCAGCCTTATTTCTCTTGGGACTTAATTTTATGAGAGAGGAAAAAGTGAAAGTAGCTGGGTTTACAAGATGCCAAAACAGCAAAGTAATAAAAAATTTCAATGTAATAGAATTTATTTCAATGCATTTTTTTTTTTTAAACTTAAAATCACTTAGATAAAATATCTGCCTTTGGGGAAGGGTTCTTGCATTCCCCAGATGTCCCTGCCTGGTGCAGGTGAAGCCAATGAGCAAAACTAAGTGTGAGGGACCTTGGAATGAAAAACGTATATTGCAAAGGAGTCTGAGAATAATGTCTATCTTTAGTACAGAGGTGCATTGCAAGCCTTTCCAAAGTGCATTTAATTGAAGATATTGTGAGTAGTAAAAGAGCAATGCAGATAATTTTTCCTCTAAGTAATTTATTGCAAATTCAACATATATTCGGTGGTGCAATCATTATTTATTTATGCTAGAAACTTTTCACTGAATGAAAACCTCTGGACAGATTTTCTCCAATGATGTATTTAAATTACAAGGATTGCATAATAAAATTACATAGGGAAAGGTGCTAATGTGGCCCCACCATGTAGACCGCATAGGTATACAATGGAGGAATTCAAGCCAGGGTTTCAGTTCTTCAAGCGTAGAATGCTTTGTCCTACTTCATTGCCCTCACACATGCTGTTCCTGTCTCTCTTCCCTCCAATCTTCAAATGACTGTCTCCTTTTCATCTTTCAGGTCTAGGCTTAAATGTTACCGCCTCAGAGATGCCTTCCTCATTGATCTTCCTATGAAGGAGGTTCCCTCAACCCACTATGATTCTTTATGATTATATTGCAGATTCCTTTATTAGCATTTATCACAACTTATAATTTTATATCTATTTGTTTACATGTTTGTTCTGTCTCCCACAATGGAGTGCAAGACCCGAAAGGCAAAGGCTATCCATGACTGTTTTATTCCCCAAAATTCCCAATGTCTCCAAGAGTATTTGGCATATAATAGGTAGTCAACAGATAAATGAATGTGAAAATGACAAACTCATTATGGAGACCATCATCTCAGTGGAAGAGGACTCATTTATTTGTAAGGCAGTGTAGATCCAAGTGATATCTTTCAGTGATGAAAACTTAAGTAATGAGCATCTTTTCTCAATACTATCAGCTTTATTTCAATTACGTTTCTTCTAAAAACACATTGTATCTGTGAAGCTATAAACAGATTGGGAGTGGGAGTACCCCACTAGTGTTTTGGGTATCTGAGCTCCTTGTAGGCAGGGACTGTATCTTATTCCTAAATTTATCCCCAGCATCAAGCACAGTGGCTGGCAGAGAACAGGTGCCCAGGAAATATTTGTTGAATATAACCAAATTGAAGTAATTGAGCACTTCCTGCTTTCTCCTTGGAAGGCATTTGGGGTGAATTTTTGTTCTTTGCTTTTGAGTCAGTCACTGTGGTTAGATGCATTATGTATATTTGTAAATAATATTACTTAATCGTTACACAAACTTCAGGGATGTTACTGTTATCTCCATCTTACAGATGAAGAAACTAAGGCCCATGACAAGGTTATAAGGCTAGAAAGTAGCAGGAGCCGAGTCCTGCATTTAAGACTTCTGGATCTAAGTCTAGTGCTCCTTTCATTATAAGAAGAAGACATTCTGTTTGCTAAAAATAAATAAATAAATTGATGGAGACATTGTTTTGTGATTTTTATTATTTTATTCTGTAGCTATCTATGATCACATTAAATCTATACATAAAGCCTTTCATTGCAAATTTGTCAATTTATGAATTTTTTTTTTCATTTTGTGTTTTAGCTCAAGATTCTGAAAAGACTATACAGAGTTTTTGTGTGGGCCTGGAATTTTAAAAATAATACTCTTTATTCATCCCAAGTTGTGTCTTCCTTTTAAAAATGCATCACTGTATAGTTGACTCATGTCTAATTTACAATAGCCTTGAGATCATTTTATTCTATCATATGGAACATCTCTTGCCCATAGTTCTCTTTATTCTCTGTAGATTCAAAACTGTTGCAAGTATAAATCTCAAACTGCAAACATCAGAACACCCAGCTCAAGATGGCCCATGCCAAAAAATAGATTTTTACTGACCATTATGCTGGAAGTTCTAAGGGTATCAAGCCTCAGACACAAAGAGATTCAGAGTGTCAAAGAATACGTCAGAACTTGGGCTTCCTCTCTCCGTCTCTTGGCCTTTGTTTTCTCTCTGTTGGCTTTACTCTCAGTCAGGTTCTTAGTGGTGGTGACATAGCACAAGCAGCTCCAGGATCATATCCTAGTGTCTCCAAAGTCCAGCAGAAGGAAAAAAAACTATATATATATACACACACATATATATACATACATATATATGTATATATATATATATCTTAAACACATTTCTGACAAAAGTCCCAGAATTTAATCTCATTGGGTCTAAGTCGATCATGTGTCCATTTTGAACCAATCACTATGGCCAGAGGGATACAGTGCTCTGATAGGCTAACATATAAGTCACTTGTCCATCCCTGAAGCCAAGAGTAAAGCTCCCACCCCTGAAGCTCCACTTGAACATGATGGACTGAGAGTGGAGAAGGGAAAATTGGGCGACCCTTACCAAAATGGAGGGGCCCTGGTGATGCAGTGGTTAAGTGCTCATCTGCCAACCAAAAAGGCAGCAGTTCAAACCCACCAGCCACTTCCATAAACATTACAGTCTTGGAAACCCTATGAGGCCGTTCTATTCTGTCCTATAGAGTCGCTATGAGTCAGAATCGACTCGACGGCAGTGGGTTTTACCAAAATGGCAAATGGATTCAAGTTGTTAACAGTTATAACCACACTTCACTTGTCCTTTCAGAACTTTAGTCTATTTGTCGGTGGGCTTTTTTTTTTAACTTTCCTCAAAACATTCTGCATACTCTTCCCCTCTGCATAGATGCTGGCTTCGCACCCCCAATGTTTCTCATCTTGCTTCTCCCCTCCAACCTTGCCTTCTCTGACACCATGCCCTTTTTTGAGTTATTGAAGTTCACTCTTATGAATTGGCAAAATGGGCCTTTTGACCAAATTAAAATTAGATGTGTGGGTCAAAATAATATTAGTCAACAGTTATTTTGGAATTTTGTTATATGCATCTTGAACCCTGAACAATATGTGTATTGGTCACAATTATAGAGATATATTTGTGCAATTGTTTTATTTTTATGTGCTCTTGCCAGGGTAAAGCTTGACCATTACATGAGAACAATCACCTGAGCAGTAAATCCTGCCAAAAATGCATGGTGATGCAACAGAGCATGATCTCAGGTCACTTTTCTCCTGCCTTTTGGTTCCCATGTTTTCCCTTTCCCTAGGGGCTGGGTCCTTTCTATTTTCTGTATTCCACCTCTTAATGTCTATGTTTCTTTTTTCAGTCCATCTCAGGGGTGTTTCTTAGTTTAAGCAGAGTGAAGGAGGGTTCTAGAATCCCCAGGTCTAACCATTTCTTATCCAAGACCAGTTTTTCACAGTTTCAACCAATTCAATAAGCAATTTCCAAATCCCTATTAAGGTCCAACCTCCTGCATCCTTCTTCAAACTTGTGCATGTGTGTGTACATACACACATACAGAGACATGGCTAAGCATGGTGATTACTAGTATGGGCTTTAACGGCAGAGAGACCTGGGTTGGAGTACCAGCTCTGTTGTTTATAATTATTCCTGTGACCTTGGGTAAGTTACTTAAACTCTTTAAGTCTTTGTTTCCTCGTTTGTGAAATGAGGCTAATAGTACCTGCCTCATTGGGTTATTTTGGAAGTGAGGTGATCTAATGAGGCATTCAGAGTTCCAGGCACATGGTAGGCTCTTAGTAAACAGTAACTGTTATTATTATTACACAACTCTTTCCTATGTTTTACTTCAAAATTAGAATCTTTATAAAAACTCTGCACTGGAATATCCACGTCACTGAGGTTAGTCTTTGACTGGTATAGTGCAGAAACCCTAGTGAAGGAGGCTGTGAATAAAAAAGTGCCATTTATTCCTTCATTGGTTCCATTAAAAATGACTTTTTGAGCCTGCGCACTGTAATTGGGAACACTATCAGTCTGTGTACAAGTTTATAGCCAGAAACTGTTGTGTTCTGTGGGTCTTGCAAATGAAACACAAAACTGGATTCCTGTCCTCAAGGAGCTTCCACTCTTGTGGGAAAAACAGAACTCAACTCGTGAAGGAATAATGTAGTAGCTAACCATCAGGAGGCAATGTCATACTTACTACATGTTCTCGGAGGGTTCTAGAAAGAGTATGAGTAGTACCTAGCACATGTAGGTGCCCCCAAAACACTAGTTGAAGGAATGAATAATGAGTAAATCAGTGCAATGAGTGATGGTTGTTGACAAGGACTCCTGGCTTCAATACAGCCCACTCCCAGAATTCTCCCTTTGCTGAGCACCAGTGGGCAAATTGCTGTGGGGGCAAAGATCACTGGTAATGCTGGGCATGCCTGAGAGCACATTAGTTTACAAAGGAATAGATCAAACTAGCAACCCACCGCAATCCTCCTCACAGACCAACCTGTGACCTCATGCAGGTGTGATCCCTCCAGAATTTGCCTCCCTTTGTCCACACCCAACTGGTCCTGCCACAGAGACACAATGTGTCTGGTGCTTCTGCAGCTGTTACCAGAATCCACCAGTCCCCTTGCCTGAACGTCAAGTCCTTGGATTGTCTGCAAGATCCTCAGAGGAGAATGTAGGGGTGGTACACCCTTATTTAATTCCTACAGAGCAGAGTGAATGAGTTCAACCAAATATTGATAAGTACATAAAAGTTGGAGTTTGTAGCTAATAATATGTTTGTATTCTGGTTCTGGGTAAGGTGAGTATACTTTAAAATCTCTCCATAAGGATTATCATTATTTCATAATACATATCCTTTTATTATGGCTAAAGATAAAATTGTAATACACATTCACAATTTAAATATGTTTAGTATGTTTGGTTTTATTTTTTATTCCAGTGAAGGTTTATTCTATTTTACTGATTGGCTGTAATTAGAGGAACTAGGTGTCATGGATTAGAGGTCTGTTTCACTTTTCTGAAGTCAATAGTAAGATGAGATCTGATGCTAAGGATTTGAAGCAAAGATGGCTTTAAAAGATAGAACCTTACATTTTTTAAAAACTTATTTAAGTATTTTGGTCATTAAAAAATATGCATACAGAAAATTCACTTTTTTAGTAGATGATACTGTAGATTTTAACACATACGTAAACATATGTAATCACCACCACAAACAGGATACGGAACAGTTCCATCACTTCAAAAAATCCCCTCATGCTGCCCTTTGTAGTCAAACTTTTCCTTACCCCTAGTTCTTGGTAACAACTGACCTGCTCTCTATTCCTATAATTTTGCCTTTTCCAGAACATCATATAAATGGAACCATATAGTATGTAACTTTTTGAGAGTGGCTTCTCTCACTTAGCACAATGCATTTGAAATTCATCTATGTTTTGCATCTATTAATAGTTCTTTCTGTTTTTACTAACTGATATGCTATTGTATGGATGTATCACAGTTTGTTTATTCATTTATCCATTGAAGCACATTTGTGTTGTTGTTTCCAGTTCCGGGGAATTATGAATAATGCTGCTACAAACATTTGCATACAGGTTTTTATGTGAACATAAGTTTTCATTTCTCTGGGATAAATACCCAGCAATACAACTTCTAGGTCATATGGTAAGTTGTATCTTCAACTTTATCTGAACTTGCCAAGCTGTTTTCCAGAATAGCTGTACAATTTTGCATTCCCGCCAGCAATGTATGAGAGTTCCAGTTGCTCTGTTTTCTTGCCAGCACATAGAATTGGTTTTTTTTAAACCATTTAATAGATATATAGTCATATCTCTCTTTTAATTTACATTTCTATACTGAGTGATGATGGTGTTGAGCATTTTTTCATGTTCTTAT
The DNA here is from genome assembly GCF_000243295.1 of Trichechus manatus latirostris. Lineage (NCBI taxonomy): Eukaryota > Metazoa > Chordata > Mammalia > Sirenia > Trichechidae > Trichechus > Trichechus manatus. The sequence goes on along the minus strand of NW_004444001.1, from coordinate 11,850,560 downwards.
TTGCCACAAGTATACCTTCTTTGATGAAACATCTGTTTAGATTTTCTGTTCTTTTTTTTGGAGGTGGTGGTGGAAGGTTGTTTCTCTTGTTATTGTTGAGTCGTGAGAATTCTTTACACAAGGATACAAGTCCTTTGTTGGACATATAATTCGAAAATAGTTTCTCCCAGCCTGTGGGTTGTTTTTTCTTCCTCCTAATAGTGACTTTCATGCAGCAAACATTTCTAATTTTGATGAAGTCCAATTTATGAATTTTTCTCTTTATGAATCATGCTTTTTATCCCCTATTAAGAAACCTTTGCCTAACTTAAGGCCACAAAAATTTTCTTCTATATGTATTCTTCAAAGATTTTTATTGTTTTGTGTTTTACATTTAACTCTATGCTACATTTTAAGTTAATTTGTGTATAAAGTTTTGAAGGATAGGTTGAGTTTTTTTTTTTATAATTGATATCCAATTGTTGAAAAGTTTATAGCTTCTTTATTGAATTGCCCTTGCACCTTTTTCTAAAATCAATTGATGATATATGTGTGACTCTATTAATGGACTCTGTTTTGTTCCATTGATCCACATGTCTAATATTTTGCCAATAGCAAACTGTCTTGATCTCTGTACCTTTTATAGAATGTTTTAAAAACACTCTGTGGAAGAATGAGTCTTCCAACTTTGTTCTTTTTCAAAATCGTTTTGGCTATTCCAGTGCCTTTGTCTTTTTGTATAAATTTTAAAGTAAGATTGTCTATATCTAGAAAAAAATTTGTTGGAATTATGATTGAGATTACATTAAACCTATAGATTATTTTGGTGAGAATTGACATCCTAACTATTTTGAGACTTTAAATCCATGAACACGGTAAGCCTTTGCATTTATTTAGGTCGTCTTTGATTTCTTTCATCAGTATTTTGTAGTTTTCAGTGTATAGATTCTGCAGTTCTTTGTTAGATTTATATCTTAGTATTTCACTTTTTGGGGAGCTATTATAAATGGTATTTTTTAAAAAAAATTCACTTTCCCAATGGAAAAAAGGATCAGCGAAATTGAAGACATATTCTTGGATACCGCTTAGAGGAAAAAAATCAGAGAAAAGAATGAAGAAAAATGCAGAAAACCTGATAACGATGTGGGATACAATCAAAAGCAAAAAATTGCTTGTGATTGGAGTTCCAGGTTGGAGGAGAAAACAGAAAACACAGAGAGAATCATTGAAGAATTGCTGACAGAAAACTTCTCTAATATCATGAAAGATGAAAAGCTGACCATCCAAGAAGCTCAACGAACCTCAGATAAGATAGACCCCAAAAGAAATTCACCAAGACATATCATAATCACGCTTGTCAAAACCAAAGACAAAGAAAGAATCCTGAGAGCAGCTCGAGAAAAACGAAAAGTCACATATAAAAGGGAAACAATAAGACTAAACTATGATTACTTGAAAGAAACCATGCAGGCAAGAAGGCAATGGTATGACATATATAAAACCTTGAAAGAAAAAAGGTTGCCAACCAAGAATAAAATATCCTGCAAAATTCTCTCCCAAATATGATGGCAAAATTAGGACATTTCCAGATAAACAGAAATTAAGGGAATATGTAAAAACTAAACCACACTTACAAGAAATATTAAAGGGAGTCCTTCAGTTAGAGAATCAACAACATCAGACAACAACCTGAATCTAGAACACAGGACAGAATCAGCTAGATATCAACCTAGGTAATGAACTCTCAAGGATAAAACAAAACTAAAAGATTTACAACAAGGAACCAGAGAGGTCAGTCTGTAAATGACAACAACGGCAGAGCAATAAAAGAGAGAATAAACAGTGCAGGTCTAGAACTTTCAAATAGAGAGGAAGTCAAGGTGATATCAAGTAATAAAAGACTGATTTAAACTTAGGAAGATGGGGTAAATTTTAAGGTAACCACAAAGAAATTTAGCAAACCTACTCATGAAAATAAAGAAGAAAAAGATAAAGTGTCAGTAAACACAAAATCTACAAAAATGAAAGGAATGGAAAAAATCCACAAACAAAAGGAATTCAGCACAAGAGAGTAAGAGGAAAAAACTACAAAATGACAGCAATAAACTCACACTTGTCAATAATCACACTGAACGTAAATGGCTTAAATGCACCCATAAAGAGACAGAGAGTGACAGAATGGATTAAAAAAACAGGACCCATCAATATGCTGTCTATAAGAGACACACTTTAGAAATAAAGACATAAATATATTAAAAATAAAAGGATGGAAAAAAGTACATCAAGGAAACAGCAGCCAAAAAAGAGCAGGAGTAGCAATACTAATCAAAGATAAAATAGACTTTCAAAGAAAATCTACCATAAAAGACAAGGAAGGACATTATATAATTATTAAAGGAATAATCTCTCATGAGGAGACAACAATAATAAATATCTATGCACCCAATGACAGGGCTCCAAAATACATAAACTCTAACAGCACTGAAAAGAGAAATTGATAGTTCCACAATAATAGTAGGGAAATTCAATACACCACTCTTGGTAAAGGACAGAATATACAGAGAGAAACTCTACAAAGAAACAAAAGATCTAAAGGCCTCAGTCAACAAACTTGACCTCACAGACATATAAAGAACACTGTACCCAATGTCAGCAAAGTACGCATTCTTTTCCAATGCATATAGAATGTTCTCCAGAATAGACCAATCTTAGGCCACAAAGCAACCCTCAACAAAATCCATAAAATTGAGGTAATGAAAACCATCTTCTCTAATCACAAATGCCATATAAAAGTAGAAATCAATAACAGGAAGAGCAAGGAAAAAAAAATCAAATACATGGAAATTGAATAACACTGTGCTTAAAAACCACTGGGTAATAGACGAAATCAAAGATGAAATAAAAAAAATTCCTAGAGTCAAACAGAATGAAACACATCATCCCCAAATATTTGAGACATAGCAAAGGCAGAGCTCAGAGGTCAATTTATAGTAATAGATGCACATATCAAAAAATAAGAAAGGGATAGAATCAAAACGTTAGCTACACCACTCAAACGAATAGAAACAGGACATCAAAAGAAGCCCACAGCCACCAGAAGAAAGGACATAATAAAGATCAGAGCAGAAATAAATGAAACAGAATAGAAAAACAATAGAAAGAATCAACAAAACCAAAAGTTGATTCTTTGAAAGGATCAACAAAATCAACAAACTATTGCCCAAACTGACAAAACAAAAACAGGAGAGGAAGCAAATAACCCAGATAAGAAATGAAATGAGGGACGTTACAACAGACCCAACTGAAATAAAAAGGATCATAATAGAGTACTATAAAAAACTATACTCCAACAAACTTGAAAACCTAGAGGAAATGGATAAATTTCTAGATACACACTACCTACCTAAACTAACACAAACTGAGGTTGAAAATCTGAACAGACCCATAACAAGAGAAGAGATTGAAAAGGTAATAAAAAAAAAAACTCCCAACAAATAAAAGCCCTAGCCCAGATGGCTTCACTGGCGAATTCTACCAAACATTCAGAGAAGCTCTCACAGCAGCACTACTCAAACTATTTCAGAATATAGAAAAGGAAGGGATACTTCCAAATTCATTCTATGAAGCCAGCATAACCCTGATGCCAAAACCAGGCAAAGACACCACAAAAAAAGAAAATTACAGACCAACATCTCTCATGAATATAGATGCAAAAATTCTAGCTAATAGAAATTAGCACTATATTAAAAAAAAAAAAATGACCAAGTGGGATTCATACCAAATATGCAAGGATGGTTCAACATTAGAAAATCAATCAACGTAATCCACCACATAAATAGAACAAAAGAAAAGAATCAAATGATCATCTCAATCAACACAGAAAAGGCATTTGATAAAGTACAACACCCATTCTGATAAAAGCTCTCAATAAAATAAGTATAGAAGGGAAATTCCTCAACATAATAAAGGGCATCTATACAAAACCAACAGCCAACATCGTTCTTAATGGAGAGAGGCTGAAAACACTCCTCATGAGAATAGGAACAAGACATAGATGCCCTTTATCACCACTCCTATTTAACATTGTGCTGGAAGCCCTAGTTAGAGCAATAAGGCAAGAAAAAAATAAAGGTCATCCAAATTGGTAAGGACGAAGTAAAACTATTCCTATCTGCAGATGATATGATACTTTACATACAGAACCCAAAAGAATCTATAAGAAAAGATTTAGCAGAGTAGCATGATACAAAATAAACATACAAAAATCAGTTCTTTTCCCATACACCAATAAAGAGAACTATGAAAAGGAAATCAAGAAAGCAATGCCATTTATAATAGCCCCTAAAAAAATAAAATACTTAGTAATAAATCTAACCAGGGACTTAAAAGACCTATACAAAGGAAACTACAAACACTACTTCAAGAAACAAGAGACCTACATAAATGGAACAACATGCCAGGTTCATGGATAACTAGACACAACATTGCAAAAACGTCAATTCTACCCAAAGTAATCTACAAGTAAAATGCAATCCCAATCCAAATACCAATAGCATTCTTTAATGAGATGGAAAAACTAATCATTAACTTTATATGGAAAGGGAAGAGGCCCTGGATAAGTAAAGCACTACTGAAGAAGAAGAATAAAGTAGGAGTCCTGATGCTATCTGACTTCAGAATCTACTCTACAGCTACGGTAGTCAAAACAGCCTGGTACTGGTATGACAGACACATTGACCAATGGAACAGAATCAAGAACCCAGACGTAAATCCATCCACCTACGGTCATCTGACCTTTGAAAAAGGCCCAAAGTCCATTAAATGGGGAAAAGACAGTCTTTTTAACATACGGTGCTAGCAAAACTGGATGTTCATCTTTAAAAAAATGAAACAGGACCCACACCTCACACCATACACAAAAACTAATTCAAAATAGATCAAAGACCTAAATATAAAACCAAAAAATATAAAATCATAGAAGAAAAAATAGGGTCAATGCTAGAGGCCTTAATACACAGCATAAATAGGATATAAACAATAATTAACAATACACAAATACCAGAAGATAAGCTAGATAACTGGGATCTTCTAAAAATTAAACACTTGTGCTCATCAAAAGACTTCACCAAAAGAGTGAAAAGAGAACCTACAGGGTGGGAAAAATTTTTTGGCTAATAAAAATCTGACAAAGGTGTAATCTCTAAAATCTATAGGAAAATCTAACACCTTTACAACAAAAAAACAAATAATCCACTTTAAAAATGGGCTAAGGATATGAACAGATACTTCACCAAAGAAGACATTCAGGTGGCTAACAGACACATGAGGAAATGCTCAAGATCACTAGCCATTAGAGAAAAATCAAAACCACAATGAGGTACCATCTCACCCTGACATTAGTGGCATGAATCAAAAAACAAAATAACAAATATTGGAGAGGCCTGGTCGGGGGCGGGGGGAGGATTGGAACTCTTATGGACTACTGGTGGGAATTTACAATGGTACAACCATTTTGGAAAACAATATGACACTTCCTTAAAAAGCTAGAAATAGAAATACCATATGATCTAGCAATCCCACTCGTAGGAATATATATCCTAGAGAAATAAGAGCCATGACATGAATAGACATATACACACCCATGTTTGTTGCAGCATTATTCACAATAGCAAAAATATGGAAACAACCTAAGTGCCCATAAACAGATGAGTGGATAAACTATGGTACATGTACACAATGGAATAATATGCAACATTAAAGAACGATGAATCTGTGAAACATCTCACAACACAGATGGATCTAGAGGGCATTATACTGAGTGAAATAAGTCAATCCCAAAAGGACAAATACTGTATGAAACCACTATTATAAAAATTCATGAACAGGTTTACACACAGAAAGAAACAATCTTTGATGATTACAAAGGATCGGAGGTGTGGGGAGGGAAAAACACTAACCAGATAAGCAGTAACTTTGGTGAAGGGTAAAACAGTACATAATACTGGGGAAATCAGCACAACTTGACCAAGGCAAGGTCATGGAAGCTTCATAGACACATCCAAACTCCCTGAAGGACTGAATTACTGGGCTGAGGGTTGGGCACCATGGGGTAGTGGAACATCTAGCTCAACTGGCATAACATAGTTTATAAAGAAAATGGTCTATATCCTACTTCATTGAGTAGCTTCTGGGTCTTAAAAGCTTGTGAGCGGTCATCTAAGATACTCTACCGGTTCCACCCTGTCTGGAGCAAGGCAGAATGAAGAAAACCAAAGACACAAGGGAAAGATTAGTCCACAACTACCACAGCCTCCATCAGACTGAGTCCAGCACAACTAGATGGTGCCCGGCTACCAAAACCAACTGCTCTGACAGAAATCACATTACAGGGTTCCGAACAGAGCTGGAAAAAAAATGTAGAACAAAATTCTAACCACTCAAAAAAAGACCAGACTTACTGGTCAGAGAGAGTGGAGAAACCCCGAGAGTATGGCCCCTGGATACCCTTTTATCTCAGTACTGAAGTTCACCCTTCAGCCAAAGATTAGATAGGTCCATAAAACAAACAACAACAAACATAGCTCAACCACGTATAGGAGACTAAATAGGCACACTAGCCCAGGGGCAAGGACAAGAAGGCAGGAGGGGATAGGAAAGCTGGACGAATGGAAATGGGGAACCCACGCTGAGAAGGGGAGGGTGTTGACATATCACAGGATCAGCAACCAATGTCAAAAAACAGTATGTGTATTAGTTGTTTAATGAGAAACTAAAACTAATGTGTTCTGTAAATCTTTATCTAAAGCACAATAAAAAAGGAAGAAAGAAAAAAAAAATAGAAAAAATAAAACCATTTTCCACTAAAAGGAAACAGGGCTTCTTAGGAAAATGGCTGATTCTTGAACTGGGCCAGGGAAAGTACAAGAGAGTCTGGGATAGCTTGTTGTTCCAGAGAATAAAGAGATGCTCAAAGAATTATGGGAACATGTCAAAAGGACAGAGATGCCAATTTGAAAGGGCTGTCACTAGCCTACTTAAGAATAATCTGAGCATCAAAATAAATAATGATAGTAATGAATTATAACCCATTGGAAAAAATATTTTCGGTTTCCAACTATTCATTGCTATTATATAGAGATGTAATTGATTTACATATGTTGAACTCCTAAACTAAGACTTTTCTAGATGCCGTTGTTAGTTCTAGGAGCTTTTTTGTACATTCCTTGGAAATTTCTATTTAAAAAATCATGTCATCTGACAATAGGGATAACTCTATCTTCCTTTCCAATCTGAATGCATTTTCTTTCTTTTTCTTGCCTTATTTTACTGGCTAGAACTTACAGCTCAATACTGAATGGAAATGATAAGAACATCCTTGCTTTATTCCTGATCTTAGGGAAAAAGCAATCAATCTTTTCCTATTAAGTATAGTATTTGCTACAGGCTGTTTTGTAGATGCCTTTTATCAGTTAGAGGAAGTTTCTTTCTACTTTTACTTTTCTGAGAGTTTTTTTTTTTTTAATCATGAGTGAATGTAACTTTTCTTGTTTAATCTGTTAGTCTAGTGAATTACATTGATTGATTTTTGAATGTTGAATCAGCTTTGCATTCTCAAGATAAACTTCACTACATTGTCGTGTATCATACTTTTTATATATTGCTAGACTCAATTTATTAGTATTTTGTTGAGGATTTTTGCATCTAGGTTTATAAGGGATATTGGTCTGTAGTTTCTTTTACTTGTCCTGTCTTTGGTTTTTTTTTTTTTTTTTTTTTTTAAATCAAGGCAAGTTGGCCTCAAAAATTGAGTTGGGAAGCATTTCCTTTTCTAATTTCTGGAAGAGATTGTGTGGAATTGGTGTTATTTCTTACTTAAATGTTTAGTGAAGACATCTGGGCATAGTCTTTTCTTTTTAATTATTTTTGATGATTTTTAACTATGAATTTAATATCTTTAATAGATATAGGACTATTGAGGTTATTTACCTCTTCTTGGGTGAATTTTGTTAGTTTGTGTCTTTTAAGATCTGGTCCATTTCATCTAAGTTATCTTATTTAGGCACAGAGAGTTGTTCATAGTATTTCTTTACTATCTTTTTAATACTGGTGGTGACTTTATTGATATCCCATCTTTCATACCCAATATTGGTGACTTGAATCTTTTCTCTTTTTTTCTTGCTGGGTCTAGCTAGAAGTTTATTAATTTTTTGATCTTTTAAAGAAACCAGCTTCTGGTTTTATTGATTTTCTCCATTGTTTTATCTTTTTGAATTTCATTAGTTTCTCTTCTTATATTATTATTTAACTCCTTCTGTTAGTTTTGGGTTCAGTTAGCTACTTTTTTTCTTGTTATATGTAGTGAAAGCCTAAATTACTGATCTGAGACATTTTTTATTTTCTAATATAAGCATTTCTTGCTATAAATTTACCTCTGAGCACTGCTTTAGTTGCATTCCACAGATTGTGACATATTGCATTTTTGTTTCCATTCAGTTAAAAATATTTTCTAATTACTCTTGAGACTTCTTTATGGACCTATGGATTATCTAAAGTTTGTTGTTTAATTTCTAAATAATTAGGGATATTCCAGATACCTTTCTGTTATTGCTCTAGTTTAATTTCTCTATGATCAGAGAAGAAACTTTGTATGATTTAAATTATTTTAAATTTAATAAAGTTTTTTTTGTGACGCAGAATATTGTCTATTTTTGAGTGCCCTTGAAAAGGGTGTATATTCTCCTGTTGCTGAGTAGGGTGTTCTAGAAATGTTAATCACTTTCTGTTGGTCAATAGTGTTGTTTGTTGTTGTTAGTTGGAGTCGAGACAATTCTGATTCAATCTTCTATATTCTTGCTGATTTTTTTGCATGTCTGTTTGTGCTACTGATTACTGAGAGAGAAATGTTTGCAGTCTCCAGCTATAATTTTGGATTTTTTTTCCTCCTTTCAGTTCCATTTGTTTTTGCTTTGTGTATTTTGAAGCTCTGTTACTTGATACATGCACATTCAGGACCGTTATGTCTTCTTAGTGAGTTGATTCTTTATGATTGTGTAATATCCCTCTTTTTCCTGATAATTTTCTTTGTTTTGAAGTCTATTTTGTCTGATTTTAATATACCCACTAACTTTCTTTTGATTAGTGTTTGCATGATATAGCTTCTCTCATCCTTTCAGTTTATCTATATCATTATGTTTGAAGTGAAATTCTATAACAACATATAGTTGAGTCATGTTTTTTAACACAATCTAACAATCTCCATTTTTTTAATTGGGTGCTTAGACCATTTATATTTAGTGTAAGCATTGATATGGTCAGATTTAGGTGTACGATTTTCTTATCGGTTTTCTGTTTGTTTGCTCTCCTTTTTTTCCCTCAGTTTTTCCTTTTCTGCCTTCTTTTAGATTATTGGAATATTTTTACCATTGCATTTTAATTTTTCTTTCTTTTTTTTTTTTTTTAACTATACCTCTTTGCATAGTTACTGCTCTAGGGATTACAATAAAACAAAAAACAAAAAAAAACAAAAAACTGAACCCTTTGCCATCGAGTAGATTCTGACTCATAGTGACCCTATATATACATATCTAACTTTTGTTTACCTATTTAGAGTTAATAGTTTGTGACTTCAAGTAAAATATAGAAATCTTGCAATGATACAAGTTCCTCTGCCCTCCACTCTTTATGTTGCAGTTTTCATTTGTATTACATCTAGATATACTGAGAACACAATCAGAAAATGCTGTAATTCTTGCTTTTAATAAAATACAAAAATATATGAATTTGCATGTCATATTTGCATAGGACCTTGCTAATATTTTCTGTATTTTTCCAATTTTATTATATATGCTGCTGAAGTGAGCACCTTGAAGTGTTTTTCCTCTTAAAGATTTATCCAGAACTTGTACCAAGTTTGTGCAACTATGAGCTAAAATTAGAAGTACAGTCCATTATTAAGGAAGTGTTTTTCTCTGGACAAAGCAGGATTTGACTCCAACCAATTCTATTTTGACATTAAAGGGTAGAAAATTAAGTTTTTTTTCTTGATCCAAAGTAGACTGTGGAATTAAAAACTAGAGCTATTGTTGTAGGGGGAAAAAAGTCACAAAGTTTAGTAAAGCAAAAAGAAAGTTTTATTTGGCATATATTCATAAAGGCAAAAGTGGGAAACAGATAACCATGCTGCCAGAGTCCAAGGAAATATCACAGAACAGACAAAGTGGGAAAATGGACATGCTGCTAGAGCCATGTCTGTCCAAGTCGAAAGAATATTACAGAATAGGCAAGAATGGGAAAACAGACAAGCATGCTGCCTGAGTCCAAAGACCATTACAGGGTCATCAGTATATATTAACATTACAAATGGGCAAAGCCATTGAAAGCTTTACTTTTTCAGATTGGCTAAAAACTGTGATCCTACATTTTGAATTGTCTTTCTTAACAATCACTGGTATAGGTTTCAGTCAGGAGGGTCTTCATCGGTCCAACGAATTTCTATTCACTAAACGCTAATAGAAAAAGATAAGAGTGAAAAGTCTTTTGTGTTCTGCTTGATTGGCTTGTGTGAAAGGTTCCCTAAAAGATACTTTCCAATATTGCCTTAGCTATTGTCTTTATACCTCAGGGCCCAGTTGATGTGTCCTTGTGAGTCCTTGTGAGTCCTTGTGAGCCCAGCTCCAGCTGGGTCACATTCTCTATGCTCAAGGACAGGAAATAATAATGCCAATATTATTTCCTAAATCAATATTCATAGAGATATTTTATGATCAAAGCAGAATTTTTAATTTTTTGAAACATGAAGATTTACAATATGAAAAATTAATAGCTGCAGGGATGTCCAAATGGGAGGTGTTATCTAGAAATGGAAAGGGAACTGTTCCAATAAACAGTAGTTATTTGAGAAAGATCAAATGAAAGCTAACCCTTCCAGGTTTGGGGTTAAGTAATGTAGAGGTAATACCATACATTGTTTAGATCACAGCCATGAAAATTATCTTTCATTCAAATAAAAAAATTAAAGACATTTTATGCATATGATTTTATTTACCTCTGCCACATTCCGTTTGCAAATATTACCCACACTTCCCACAAGATATTCTGGTCCCATAGCAGGGAAGTGATGAATCTGTGGGCATGCAGTTAAGGCACCAGTCTTCCTTTGCAACTTTGGTCCTTCCCCAGGGTATGTAGTCATTGGCTCAGAATGTACAGCTGTGAAGGTGACTGCTTCTCCACGATGTTTGGTGATGTAAGCCTGAAACCAAGGAGGAGGAAAGCAATTAAACCTCACCTTGATTCAATGAAAGTATGCCATAAGGATTTCAGTTGAGGCTTGGTAGTTGCTTTCGTCAATGAAAAAGAAACATTTGCTCTTGGAGTTTGTGGGGAAACAGTCTAACATAAAAGTTAGTCAGGATACTTTGCCCTCTCATCTGCCTGGCAGGTGCCTGACCATTCAGGAAGATTCTCTAGAATAGTCTTCAGTTCCATGAAGCCTTTCCCCGTACCCACCCCAACCATGGTGAATAATCTCTCTACATGCTAATTTATGTAGCCTCTCCATCTGCTCAATTCGTGTGGCAGCCTTAGTTTTCCTTTCATGTGACTATTACCCTGGAGTGGATCTTAATCTCTGTTAAGACCAGGGCTGTGTCTTTTTTTCCCCCAGTGTGACTTACCCAGAGTGCATTAAGTTGGAGAGAGATTCAGTGGACAAGAGTAATTAAGAGTATGGGCTCAGCCTGTCTGGGTTCAAAACTCTACCATTTCCTAGCTAAGTGACTAGGGGCAAGTTACTTAATGTCTTAGTTATCTAGTGCTGCTATAACAGAAATACCACAAGTGGACGGCTTCAACAAAGAGAAATTTATTTCCTCACAGTAAAGTAGGCTAGAAGTCCAAATTCAGGGCATCAGCTCCAGGGGAAGGCCCTCTCTGTGGGCTCTGGAGCCTCTCCACGCAGGAACTCTGCGTCCAGAGGACGCGCTCTGCTCCTGGCACAGCTTTCTCGGTGGAATGAGGTCCCCCTGTCTCTCTGCTCACTCTCTCTTTTATATCCCAAAAGAAACTGGCTCAAGACACAATCCAATTGCATAGATTGAGTCTTGCATCATCAACCCAACTGCTGCCCATCCCCCCTCGTTAACATCATAGAGGCAGAATTTACAACACACAGGAAAATCACATCAAATGACAAAATGGTGGACAATCACACAATACCAGGAATCATGGCCCAGCCAAACTGATACACACATTGTTGGGGGGACACAATTCAATCCATGACACTTAATAACGCTATGCCTCAGTTCCCCCACCATAAAATTGTGATACGACACTACCTGGGGATATAGAGCTACTAATTAAGGGACGTAAAGTGCTTAGCTTTAAAAAAAAAAATCTGTTGCCATAAAATATATACCGTAAAATTTGCCATTTTAACCATGCTTAGCATAGAAAGTTAGGCAATGAAAAACGAAAGAAGAACTGATGCATTTGAATTGTGGCACTGGCGAAGAATATTGAATGTACTGTAAACTGCCAAAAGAACAAATCAGTCTTAGAAGAAATACAACCAGCATACTCCTTATAAGCAAGGATAGCAAGACTTCGACTTGCTTACTCTGGACACAGTATCAGAAAAGACCAAGTGCTAGAAACGGACATCGTGTTTGCTAAAGCAGAGCTCTAGTCAGCGAAAATGAAGGAAACCCTCAATGAGATGAACCGACACAATAACCACAGCAATGGACTCAGACGTACCAATGATCACGAAGATGGCACAGGACTGGGCAGGGTTTTGTTCTGTTGTACATAAGGGTCCCATGAGTCAGAGCTGACTCATTGGCAACTAACAACAACAGCCAAGCCTTTTTGCTTGGTACAAAAGTACTATTATCTATTTTTCTTATTAATTAAGTGGTTAATTTTTTTCTTATAAATCTTTGAAACAAGTATGTAATTTATTATATTTGTAAGTAAAGCAGGGCAGAACACAAACAGGATTAATTCAAGAGAAGGCAAAGAAAACAGAGAAGTTGACCAGATTCCAGATACAAAAGTCTTAGTACCTATTTTTAAAAGAAATAAAGGGTGGGCGTGTAAATCTGTACAACCACTTTGGAAAACTATTTGGTGGTATTTACTCAAGAAGAGCATTCACATACTCTATGGCCCAGCAATTCCACTCCTGAGCATATACCTGTGAAGCTAAATCAAATATCCACCTTTTTAGTTCTTTGTTCAGCTCTGACATCAGCTGCCCCCCCATGCAGCACTTCCTCCTCTGTCCCTGTCCACCCAGAGATAGTCAGATCTCACAAGTTAAAAGGACACTGTCCTTCAGACTGCCAAATAGGCAGACACCAGCTGCAAGTTTGGGAGTCTACATAACACCCTCACTTCTGATCTGCTGGCTATAAATTCTGGGCTTCCCTCTAGCCCTTCAGGATGCCAGGCACAAGCCTCGGAGTCCCTCCGGGACTCCCCACTTCTAACCTACTAACTGTAAATTCAGGGGTTTTCCTCTAACCCAAGCCAAGATGAAGCTCATCTCCGTTGAGCTGATTCTGACTCATAGAGACCCTGTAGGACAGAGTAGTACTGCCCCATAGGATTTACAAGGCTGCAATGGTCAAAACACTCAGCTACTAACCAAAAAAGTTCAGCAGTTCCAACCCAGCAGCTGATTCATGGGAGAAAGACGTGACAGTCCACTTCTGTAAAGATTTACAGTCTGGGAAACCCTTTGGAGCAGTTCTACTCTGTCCTATAGGGTCTCTATGAGTCGGAATCAACTTCACAGCAGTGGGTTTAATTTTTGGGGAATCTTTACAGGAGCAGACTGCCACATCTTTCACCCACGTAGAGCGGCTGGTGGGTTCGAACAGCTGACCTTTTGGTTAGAAACTGAGGACTTAAGCACAGCACTAGCAGGACTCCTTGGTTTCCCTCTACCCCCTTAGATTTCCAGCTGCAAGAGGAAATGACTCAGAACTCAAGGAAAGCATTATACTTAGAATTACGGCTTTATTATAACAAAAATGATCCAAATTAAGAGACAAAAAGGGCAAGGTCTGGGAGGGTTTCCAATGCAGAGCTTCCATGTCCCAAAGGGTGTGCTACCATCTCACCTGCATGGATCTTCAGTGTCCAGAGCTTTTATTGGAGGTCTCATGACAAAAGGCAAATTCCAGCCACTCTTCCCTGAGGCCAGTAGATATCAGGAGGTGATCATGAAGTGGGTCTTTCTGGCCTGGCCAGCCCCCACCGCAGACTCACCTTATCACTTCACCCAGCCTGTTAGTTAGCTGTGGTCTAAAGTCCTTATCGAAGATACTTAAATTCTAAGGTTTTTTTTTTTTTTTTTAGAGATTATGTCTCAGGACTTAAGGACAAAGGCCAAACTCTTTGGGTAAAGTTAATGTAAATGCCACAAAACCCAATAGAAAAGTGTCCATGTGTTTACCAAATGTTTGCTAGATTATTGCTGTTGTTGTCAGTTGCTGTCCAGTCAATTCCAACTCACCGCGAGACCCCACGTGTGCAGAGCAGAACTGCTCCATAGGCCAGGCCTGTCTTCCAAGCTGCCTTGGGGTGGATTTGAACCACCAGTCTTTTGGCTAGTAGTGTAGTGCGTAATCATTTGTGCCACCCAGGGACTTTTGTTTGATTGACACATAGAATATTTATAGCCCCAGTATCCATACCACAGGAGCTCTGGTGGTGCAGTGATTAAAGCGATCGAGGGACTGCTTTGAAAGGCCGCTTGTTCGAAACCACCACTGGCTCCAAGGGAGAAAGATGTGGCATCTGCTTCCATAGAGATTTATAGCCTTGAAAACCCTGTGGGGTCTCTATGAGTCAGAACCGACTCCACAGCAGTGAGGTTTTTGGATCCATACCACACAATGTTCATCAACGTAAGTGGACAAACTGTGGCAATGAAAATGGATGGTCTCCAGCTACACATATCAGAATGGATGAATCTCACAAACATAAAGGTGAGCAAAGAAGGCAGACACCAGGGAGTACATAGGTACTGTATACAGGTAAGATTCCATGCAAAACTAATCTGTGCTGTTAGAAGTCAGGATAATAGTTACCCTGGGGAGGGGAGGGGAGGGTTTCAGGGGTGTAGCTAATATTTTGTTTCTTCAGCTGCTTACATGGGTGGGCTCAAGTGAACAGTCATTGAACTGTACACATCATACATATACGCGCTTCTCTGTGTCTCACACTTCACTAAAAAGAAAAAAGAACAGAAATGAAAGGAAAGAAGACAAAAGATGAGGAGAAGAAGAAGGAAAGGGGAAGCAAGCAAACACATAAGGTTAAAAGACAGGGATCCTTGGCTCTGGCTGCACCTGACCCCGTTGGCTCACCGGCTCCCTTACCCGCCTCCCTGCCCCGCCCCTCCGCCATGCCCTACTCTCTATTTGTTCAGCATGAGGATAGCAAGTGCCCTGTTTTCGGGGTCCTTTCCGTCCCTCCCCTGCTCCCCTCAGCCACTCCCCATTCTGAGCATCGCTCAGGCAGGAAGGGGCTTTCCAAGTGGGTAATGCTGATAGTAGAGTAACTTGGAGGGGCTAATGCTTCACTAAAGAAACATAAGACCATAAAGCCATCTCTTCTCCTCTCCCTTCCACTCCCCTCTCCTCTCTTCTCTTCTCTCTTCCTCCCCTCGGGCCCCCTCTCTCACGCCCTTGGCCTTGGTGGCTGTCCAGGGACCCGCTCGGCCGGCGCCTCCTGTCCTACTCGGTCTCTGGGCGGGGGCGGTGGCCGAGGAGGCCGGCACCCGCGGGGCGCCGCGCCCCCAAAGCTGGGGCTGACCCCGCCCCCGGCCGCCAGCTATTTTGGGCGAGTTGGCTGCGGCTGCGGGATCTCTGACAGGCGCGGATCCTGTGACACCGTGACACCTCCCGGCAGCCCAGCACTTGTTGCTCCCAAGACCTGCTGCCATCCCTGAAGCCGCCTTCACCCCTTGCCCCCTTTCCCCTCCTGGCTTCTTTTTCTTGTGATCACCTGGCGCATTCATCTCTCACCGGTGTCCCTGGCTCGAGAAATAGATAATTAAAAAAAAAAAAAAATTAAACACTGCTCTGAAGAGGAACCTCGCTGGGCAGGAACAGGAGTGCAGAGCGCTGGCCTGGGCGTCGCAGAGGTGGCGCCTCCCAGGCGCGGGACGGTGGTCCCGGGCGCAGACGGCATGACAGACTCGGCGACGGCTAATGGGGACGACAGGGACCCCGAGATCGAGCTCTTCGTGAAGGTAGGTGGACGTTCCGGCGCCTGCCGCGCACCTGCAGCGCCTCCAGCCGGCTCACGTGCCCGGGGAGCAGACGGAGCTGGGACGCTGGACCCTCCCCAGGGATGACAGCACGGGGCCCTCGCTGTCCCCCAGGTGGCCTTTCCACAAGCTAGCGCCTCGCCTCAGGGTTCCCGGGACGAATGAAGTCAGGTGCAATCTGGCAGGTTGCTGTCTTCTTGGAGAGTTGGCCAGCAGTTTGTCAAACCCGCTGCCGGACGGGCTATCATCCTTGCGGGTCCAGAGCCCTGCCTTAGCGCGATTCTGGCTTGTCCTGAAGGGCATCTCCCAGTGTACGGAGATGGCAAGAGCCTGCACCCGTGACTCTTTCTTCTACAACGGGGCGGGGAGGGAGGAGTAGGAGGGAAGGAAACATTATTGATATAATTATTTTGGGCAAAACAAAAATAACATATTTCTTAAAATTCTCTTTCTTCTTTTACTCAGAGCTAAAATAAAAACAAAGGAAACAAACGTGTTTTCTTGCTTTGTGGCCTGCCAAGCAGAAAGCAAACGCCCGTTCTCTGACATTATTGTCATAACTATAAGTAGGAAGGGTAATATCAGGAAATGCTGCGAGTTTGGTAATAGGTAAAATCTCCCGGTCAACCCGGGGCAGACTGGCATGAAAGGGCACAAGGCAAAGTTAAATTAAATCGTCTTACTCCCTGGGCAGAAACAGACTAGCATCAAAACTGCTGTACCTCATTTGCAACCTGTAGGAGGGAGGACGGAGGCCCGAGGCAGCGTTTCCCGGTCCGCCGGTGTAATGAGAAAGAAACATTTGATAGTCCTCGAAGCTGCCACCGCTGAAGCCTGGAAACCTGAGGCCTCAGGAGCGTTGCCTCCAGGACTGAGTAGAAAGAGTTGCGGGGACTTGGGGGATGGGGAGTCGGCCAGCTGCCCATGTGCTAAGACCTTTCACAAAGCGGGGAAAAACCCTTAGAATGCAAACTTTCCCTAGAAGTATGCAGGTAACTGAGAAGGGAAGAGTCCTTGGTACTGCCAGGGGCCTCCTGGCTGAATTTAAAATACACATTTTCTCTGGTACCGAGAAGGTGTTGTTTTGTGCAAAGGGGCCTTATCTATCAGCTAATTAAATAATTACAGAGATTTTTGCAAAAATTGTAAGTTCTAGACAAACCTTGATAACAACCTTTTGGTCTTTAATATATTTTGACTCCTAAAAATATAAAATCAGTTGTGACTTATTTTACACTTAAGAAGTGACCCGTCCCAGTTGACCCAGCCTTCCACAAGAGTCTGCTAAACTTCTTCTGAGGAATTATACATACTTTGTGTCTAATTTTCAAAATTATCCATAGAAATCATGCTGGTCATTTACTGACACTTATGTTCTTTAAACTGTTTCTCTCTTTCTCTCTCTGTCACCTCTATTGCCTTCATTTGATTTCTGGGACCCCTCAAGACAGGATTTCCAGGTAGTTGGGCCCCAAAAAAACCAAACCCACTGCCGTCAAGTGATTCTGACTCATAGTGACCCTACAGGACAGAGTAGAACTGCCCCATAGAGTTTCCAAGGAGTACCTGGTGGGTTTGAACTGCCAGCCTTTGGGTTAGCAGCTGTACCTCTTAACCACTGCACCACCAGGGCAGACACAGGTAATAAAAGAGGAGAGGTCATATCCCCTCAAGTCTGTGTCCTGTGGCTGAGCTGGGCAGTGTTGGACCATGGGACAGTCAAGGGGTGCCTTGAATCCTCATGTCCAGGCCTGCAGTCTAGGCAGTGAATAAGGAGAGCTTTAACAAAGCGATGAGTCTTGCTGCTCTCCTTGAAGAAAGCTATTCTAGGACTTAACTCAGATTCTCTGGGAGTAGGTGGTTTCTTGGTGTCAAGTTCCTGAGAGATAATTTGAAACACAAATTGGCCCTTTAGAGCCAAAGGAGCTCTTTGCCCCACTGCTAGGCGTGGAGACCAATTCTATCTGCACCTTTGGAATTTTGTGTTGGCAGCTTTGGAGATTTTTTCCAAAAAAAAAAAAAAAAAAGCTCACTGCACAGTCCCCAGTGCCCCCAAAGAATTCTAAAATGCTTGTGTTGTAGTTTGTTTTTCCCAAAGGAAAGCAATCCATGAGAGCCAGGCAGGCCGTTGTGGTTAGCTCAGAAACCAAACTGATGGGAAGAACAAAAACATCAGGTAGGAAAGCTGTTTTGATTCCTTCTCTCCCGTCTTTGAAATTCTGGTTAGTTGTCATCGCAGGGACAAGTAAAAGCTGGAAATATTGGGAAATGAAGACACTGCCCAGGCCTTGAACTGTTTCATAGCCGGAAAGCGACATCCTGATTTACAGAATCAGGCTTTTCCAAAGTTTGAAGTTTCTCGAAGCTCTATGATTCCCATAAGGAGAAAGGCCTTCTTGTAGAAAGTGTCAGTTAACTGAGGTGCTTTCTGTAGGACACGGCAGGTGGCTTTCTATGATGCCACCCAGAGTGGGCCCCAGCCAGTGAGAGTCGTGATTGCTGGTCATTTTCAACATCCCCAGAGGGGACCCCCACCCCCACCACACACAGCCTGTCCACTCCACCCCGGTCTGCCATCCTAAACCTCAGTTACCCAGGGATTTTCAAGGACTTTCGCTTCTCTCCCACATCAACTGATAATCATTATCTGTTACTACTGCTAATAACAAATGGCTGCATTTTAGAATTTATGGAGCTCAAATACCTTATTTCATTCCATCCTCAGCATCCTTGTTCATGAGCCTTGGTTCACTCATGTGAAAATGGAGAAAACAAATAATCCTGGCCAACAGTGGTCTCTTGAGGCTTGATGCAGTGGAATCACTTGGTGAAGAACTGCAATATGCTCTTGTTGTGGAACAACCCAGGGAAATCAAAGTGATGAGTAATCCTGTTTTGTGAAAGGACAACACATGTGCACAGCAAGCCTACGAGAAATGCCCAGAGGTAGATAGCAAATAAAAGGAGCCCTGGTGGCGCAATGGTTAAAGTACTTGGCTGCTAACCTGAAAGTTGGTGGTTCAAACCCACCAGCTTCTCTGTGGGAGAAAAGACCTGGCGACCTGCTTCTGTAAAGATTTACAGCCTAGGAAATTCTATGGAGCAATTCTACTGTGCCTGAGGGTTGCTAAGAGTCAGAATCAACCCAGTATCACACAATAACAACAGACAGCAAATAAGATTCTGACCCAGTCCTCAAATCTAGCATTTTAAACTCTGAATTTCTTGCTCTTTCCCAAATACCCACTTGTCAGGCCTTGTATCTTATTGGAGCCTTGGTGGTGCAGTGGTTGAGAGCTCAGGTTGCTAACCAAAAGCTTGGTAGTTCGAATCCACCAGCTGTTCCTTGGAAACTTTATGGGGCAGTTCTAATCTGTCCTACAGGGTTGCTATGAGTTGGAATAAACTCGATGGCAATGGATTGGGTTTGTACCTTATTTTGCCAAGCTAGGCTTTCAAATGCCATCCAAGATGACAATTATTTATAATTTTCTAATCCACTTAATGTGTCAATAGCAAGCCTTTCACAGAGACTACCACCCTCCCTGCTCTGCACTCCAAGTCTTTCCTTGCCAAGGTACATCTACATTCTAATAAAGATTTTTAAGAGATCAATTCTTAGTTTCTTTATCGATAATAAGAAGAGTTAGATTAGATCAGCTCTGATTCCACTGTTCCTTGATACCAGTGGATGTGGGCAGAGGGGAGCAGAGATTTGGAGACAAGGGAACTGAGTTTAAGTCTTGCCTCTGCCCTAATTAATGACTCTTAACAAATTATTGAACTTCTGTGAGGCTCCTCTTAAAACAAGAAGAATGCTATAAACAGAGTGACCACATAATTTATTATCTTAACCAAGACACTTTGAGAGTGCAAGGGCATGCTACCAATGGTAAGACTGGAGTACCTGGCTTTGTTCTGGGGTAAATCAGGGCATGGGGTCACCCTAGCTGTGAAAATACTGCTATCACAGACTTGCTGGGAGGATTCCATGGGAACATATAGGTGAAAGCACTTTGTAAATTGAAAATTGCTATAAACACACTGACTTCAATACTAATACGAGAGCCGTGGTAGATAGAACATTTCTGGACCTGCATGTCACTGATATGCTTTAGGGAACAAAGGCCTGGCTCCTCCCTCCTTTATGGGGATATTTTGAGAATAAATGAGATCATATGCAGTTTGTACTTTGATCAGGAAGGGAGGACAACAGGTTAGAGAATTGGTAATGTCAGGAAGTACAGTTTATTCAAAGGAAAAAGAGCAAAGAAGTAAAGCAAAACAGAAAGTGATCTGGAAAGACAAACACAGAATGGGCTGGATGTCTTGGGCAAGACATTCCTCTCATCTATATAGCCTCCTCCACCCCAGTTCCATGGCTAGACTCCAGATGTAGAAATCGACGAAAGCAAAGTGACTATGACAGACAAATTAGTAACAAATATCTCTCGGGCCAGAGGCAAAGGTTTCAAGAGAAACCAGTGGTTTCTATGAATATGGCTGCATAGTCCAATACTCAAATCATGTGTGAGGATTTTAAAACTCCTGATGGCAAGCTGCTCCCCTGGTCAATTACATCAGTCTCTGTGCGTGGGGCCCAGACACATTGTTTTACCCCCTGCCCCTGGGTGATTCCAGCATTCAGCTATGGTGGAGAGCCACTGAATCATAATCACAGGCGAGTCCAATAACAGGCAGCTTCTGCCACAGCTGAAGTGGTCAGCGTCTCTAACTAGTGGCTGTCAAGCTGGTTCCGACTCATGGTGACCCTATGCGTGTCAGAGTAGAACTGTGCTCCATAGGGTTTTCAATGGCTCATTTTTCTGAAGTAGATCACCAGGCCTTTCTTCCAAGGCACCTCTGGGTAGACTCGAACTTCCAACCTTTTGGGGAGTAGCCTAAGGCATTAACCATTTGCACCATCCAGGGACTGCGGGTGGCCTCTCTAGTGCGGATTAATTTCCAGACCTTCTAAAGGCTTTGGGACATCCGAGTCAGGACTGTTGTTGATAGAGAGCTTGCATCTATTCGGCGCTCAGTTAATGCTGATGGACTAAAACTCTATCCACAGGACTCCAGAACAGTCAGCATGTGGGGTCCATCTAGTCAAATAATCATCAATTCTGTGTCGGGGAAATAAAGCAGAGTCCTGCAGATTGTCCAGTGGAAATGACTAGTGATTTCATTTGCTGAGTAACCTGAAAGGCTTTGACAATGGTTAGGGATACCAGTCAAGTCATGATGGCCCACGGTGTGATCATCTGACTTGTAGTCACAAACGGGATTGAATCGTGTGATGTTCTCTCTCATCCCCCAAGCTGCCCACTGGCTGGCTGGTTATCTTGGGCAGCTCCCCTAAGCATGGGCTCTTAGGCTGTTGAAACTCCCTCCATCGCATTAAGCCACTGTGTTTTTCTTTCCCACTAGCTCCAGGTTTTGATCTGCAGTCAATAATCTAACACACAAATTCATCTGCCCTGCTAGGTCAGTGAGTACTTCTTTCCCTGGTAACACATTCCTGGGAGTTCTGGTGTCAAAAGGTCAAACGGTGCATATTCCAGGTACCTCACAGAGAAGTGGGAGTGATGACTTTGGTTCTGCAGATGCTAAAGTTCTCTCTCCTGGTGTCAGCTCCTGTCTTCTGATTGATTTGTGTTGCTTCTCTGTGTGTTTGTTAGCCCTCTCCATCTAGGGGGAAGAGTTCATCAATTTAGAGAGCCAGTGGGGTCAAAAGCTTTTCATTACTGGTTCCCTTTGGGTCACCAGATACTGGGCCCATATTAGTGGTGGCAGGAGGCACGGTGGAAAAGGTGGCCTTGCATGTCAGGCAGCCCTGCATTACCAGCTGTGTGGGCTAGGACAGGCTGCTTGACCTCTCTGGATCACGGTCCTTTTACCAGTGCAATGCTGATAACAGCAGTACATATTTCATAGGGTTGGTGTGAGCATTGAACGAGCTGTGTTTGAATCTATGATATAAGTAAAGCCTCCTCTGCAGGCCCCATGTAGCCCAATTAGTGAGAAGCCCAAGCCCTTGCACTTCCCTCCCTTGATGTGTCCAAGACTCAGAGACACACGTCTGCTCCTGCCTCATTGCTGGAATCAGGACTCAGACTATTTGGACCCAGAGAACAGTGCTACCCTTACTGGAGCTGAATACCTCTGACTGGGCTGCCACTGTATGCGCTGGAGACCACCAGAGTCTACTGTCTGAAATAATGTGGTTGGGCCTGACAGCAGGGCTGGTCAAGATCTCTGACCCTTCTGCTGAGTTCTTCAAAGCTCAGGATAAGTGGATTCCTCCTGACAGTTGCTCCTTCATCCAAGAGAGCTTCCTGGTAGCTCTTCCTTAAGCCCTCCAGGATGGCTGGACCAGGGTGTCTCATCCAGTGGGCATGCTGCACTGGTCCCTGCCCTTTCAACCCCTTGGAAGTGGTATTTCAGGGGCTTCATTCCCTTTCCTGTTGCTGGGCTCTGGTCAGGACCTCCTAGGCTCACTAGAAAGATGCCTATAACTTTGACCCTAGGGTGAGAAGGCACTGGGGTCTAGGTCCTTTGGCTTCATGAGGGTCCGTGGGCTCTCTATACAAAATTTTCCACCAATCCCCCAGCAACCTTCCAGTTCTGCAGCACAATAATTGCTTTCACAGAAAATACACACACACGCTTACATGTATTATCTATCTGGACTATTGTGAAAGAGTCTAGTACATAGTAGATTCTCAACCTATAGTATCTTTTAAAACTATTATCCAGGAGACATCCTCGGTTATCTTCATCACTGAAGACAGAGGACTAGAAATACCCTATGGAGCTCAGTTCTACTCTGTAACACATGGGGTTGCCATGAGTTGGAATCACCTCCACGGCAACGGGTTAAGGTGGATAAGTATGGGTTTCCTGAAGATGTGCCCTATAACAGCTTACTTCACCCCGAGCATTCTAGATCTGACACTGCTTGCATTCTGAGGCATCAGCTCTAACTTTTGGGAAAATTTCTCTGCCAGTTCCCTGAGTGAAAACCTGCCTTAGAAACTTTTATTTTCCTTCAGGGAGTCTCTTAGTTCTGAGATGAAATTCTTTAAGGATAAACGAGATAGATATTCTGTCATCAGAACTGAAATGAATCCTTCCTTGTAAAAAACGAAAGGCAGTAGTTAACCTCTAGAAATACCCTCTAGCACTGTTAGTGAGGCCAGATTCTTTGAATTATATTTATTGTAGCATTCAGTGGTGAAAAATGGCTAGGCCAATGGTTCCCAGCTCTTGGAGCGTGAAAAAGTTACTGCAAAGCTTCTTCATCATGCACTTGCCCAGGGATTCAGAATCAGGTGGTCCTCAGGGTGAGGCTCAGGTATCTGTATCCTTAAAGAGCTACCTAGCTGATTCTGAGGTTCAAGACCCAGAACCACTGGCCCAGACTACGGGTAAATAAGGCTGAACTGTCCAGTGAGATTAGCAAGAGTAAGGTGAAGTACAGTCCCCATGAAGCATGAATTTTATAGGTTGGAGGAAGTTGAGGCAAATATGCTCATGAACGTAAGTTATCGCATACTGACCACAAATAAACGTAAAAGGAGAGGATAGTAATGCTTTTGACCTTTCTTTTGTAATTTGTTTTTCTTTGTAATTTTTTTTTTATGATGTAGGAGTGACAAGTAATTTTAAAAGCTAAGCATGAAAGAGTTATTAGTAAGACAAAGAACATAGGGAGTTAGAGGATTGAAGACAATCAGTCAATTAACCTATTAACAAAAATGCTTGTGAAGAACCTACTCTGTGCCAAGCTCTGTGAAAGCTGAAGTGGAGGGCTCTAAGAAGCAGATGATGTCCCAGTAGTCCAAGAGCTTGCATCTGAAGAGTGAAAATGCCAACAAGCTTTAGTTCAGTGCCACATCAGTGATAGGAAAATGAAGGAGAGGTACAGATGAAGGGACCCGAATGAGGTCTCCAGGTCTAGTTGGAGGGGAGTTGTACCTTGAATGATACTCATGAGTTCACAGTGGTGACTAAGAGGGGGCAACCTCATCAGATCTAGCAATGGTATGAAAGTGAGGACATACGGGGCCTGGTGGTTATATAAGGTTGGTATGTGGAGGGGCACAATTGGAAATAAGATAGGAAAAACAGCAACAACAAAACACACACACAGAGGGGAAGGAGGTCTTGAATGACAGGCAAGTGGTTTCTTTGCTTGTAAGTAATGGAGAGTAACCAGAAGTTTCTATTCAGAGTGGGGCTTGATGAAGTCTGTGTTTAGAAAGGTTCAGATGCTGAGTCGCATGATATGGTGAGATCAGTGAACTCAAAGTAGGAAGTCATGGATCCCAGGTCTGACTCTGCCTCACACTGGTTGCATGGTTTTCTTTAAGACCATGTTTCCTTTTCTGTAAATCGGATCAATAATCATAAAGTGATAGAATTTCAGATTTGGGAAAACCTCTTAGAAGTTATCTACTCTGGCCCCCTCTTATCAGATAAATTCACAATCTAACATTTTGAAATACATGCTACATGGATTTAAGGAAGAGAAGTGAGATAAAACGTAAGGTGCTGCTGTTTTTGCTGTTATTATGGCATGTTTATTGTGACCACATTAGAATAAGGGGAGTCTTACGGCAGAAGCCAGTGAGGAAGATACTCCAGTGGCCCTGTTGGGGGGTAATAGGAAGAGTATGAAAAGAAGAGTATATTGTGGCTGAAGAGTATGCTATGAAATTATGCTGTGGGAGACGGATATGAATACAAAAATAGGTACAGGCCTTGGAAAAAGCTTGTGCATATGTATGAGGGACACCAAAACTTAACATTCAGTAGTTTCATGAGAAATTCACCTCTGGAGAAATAAGTTTCCATATTTTGAATGGTGATATCATTGATGGGCTTGACAATTACTGTCTAAGATGTTGTTAGTGGATTGAGTGTAGTTAAACGCATGGAGCTCAAGTTTTAAGGTTCTTTTTAACTTTGAAATCCCATGAACTGATGATGGAAATAAGGCTGTGAGGAAAAGAGTTGTTGTTGTTAATGAAAATAACACATTCCAGTTTTAGAAATGTTTTCATTTGAGATGATGGCAGATCAGTCAAGTGCAGATGTCCGTTAAAGTGCTGGAGAATCAGAACGAGAAAAGAGGAAAGTCAGGGCCAGGGATATGGGTTTGGACTTCTGCTTACAGCTACAGGTTAAAGAATAAGTTCCCCGGAGGAGAAAGCATGGAGAAGCAGTTAAGAAATAAGGACTATTCTTTAGGGAATGACCATTGAGAGGGAGGAATGAGGCCCTAGAGGAGCTAGCAAAGGTGACAAGGAAGCAATCAGTGAGGTAGAAAATAAATATAATGTCTCAGGTGAAGGTAATTGTAAGAATAGTGACTCAGAGGCAAGAAATGTCAGCATGTGACCTGGAAGAACTAAGGGTTCTGCTTGGCTGTGGCAAAAAGGGTTTGAAGGGATGTCGGGAAGGAATGGAAATACGAGTTAGGGTTGGATCATGAGGCTCTTCTGATGGCAAGCTGAGCAATTTGGACTTTTATTTATACAGTAGAGATTGCATGTGCTACTATATGCTCGTGAGGCAATTATATTTTAAAAGAGATCAAAGTGGTTAATAATCTGAAGATGATGTCCCTGTCCCTGTTACATCTGAGGAGAGAGATATTTTGAAGGGGGGCAGGGGGTCTTTGCAGTGTGTCTCTGGTCACCCACAGGACTTTGATGTGTAGAAGTTTGGTGCTGGTTACCTTTCACCCTATATCAACCTCTATGGACTTCAAGGTGATGTTTTTCACTCTGTTTATCATTATTTTATAGTTAAGAGGGAAAGTATCAGACTAGAGAAATAACCTAAAAGGCGAAAGAGGGAAGGATGTGTGCAGTAAACGGAATCCAACTGGGAACCTATTACCTAGAATGAAGAAGTGAAAACTATGTCCCAGTTACTATCTTTTAAAAATCCAATTGGGGAGGTTGTCATGGCAACAGACACAGGTTTTTTTTGATCCAACCCAAGGCTCTTCTCTCCTCAGTGCACTCCTCTGCTTCCTGATGCTGACAGCTGGCGCATTGGAAGCAGAGACTCAGTAAACACAGCAGGTGTGTCTGGGGTGTGCGGAATCTCATCTGCTTTTTATTCATTTTCACATTTTGATTCTGTGGCATTTTATAGCTGTACCATAAAATACAGTATTGGTAGGTCTTTGGAATTCACCTCAGAAATCGAAACAGACATGTCTTTTTTTTTTTTTTTAATCACAAATGCCTCCAATTTTTCCTGTGTGAATAAGGGGTTCTGGGCAAGGCCTGATCATAGGAATCTGGGAGAGGAGAGCCACGTGGGGAAAGTGATGTGACGTCTCCTCATTCGGGTATTCCATGAGGATCCATATTGCAGGATTATTTTGGGAGTCAAATAAGATAAGAAAAATGAAGTACGTTTGTAAACTAAAGTTTTCACTGTTCAGATGTACAGTATTGTGTGGGTCAGTAGAGACCAACTGCTGAAACACCGTCGCATCGACTCGTTCCCATAATCGCTCAGTGCCGGTGATTGGTGAGTAGTCTTCCCATCTCAGGCTCCTCCCACCTTGTAGCTCTGCCACCCCCTAGGGTCACCGCCAAGTCCTCCCAGCACAGGGGGAGACCAAGGAGGGAGGATCACACGGGAAGTTTGTGTCACAGCTGCCTGGATGTGGGCAAATCGCTTCTACTCACTTTCCATGTTCTTGAACTCAGTCATGTGGATATTCCTGTCTGCAAAGAAAGCTAGAAAGTGCCATCTAGCTGTGTTCCTAGGAAAAAAGGGAAGCAGATTTGGTGAACAACAAGCCAGTCTCAACCACGGAAACTGTTATTTATTTCCTAGTTACCTACCACTACATCACCTCATCAACCTCTAATATGGCATCTTGCCTGCCACCTCTCTCACCTCTAGTCCAGCATTCTTAATATCGTTAGCTTAATCTTCCTAGAATAATCTCTTTACCACACGCACTCCCCTACCTGTTAGATCAAGTTCAAACTCCTCAAACTGATACTGAAGACAGTCCAACTACGCTCACACCCCTTTCCCAAGCTTATTTCCCATACTTCCTTATAATGGTTCCTTATGTATCCATGTACTTTTTTAAAGTTTCTGAAACTTTTTTTAATCTATTATCTGATTCTATCTTTACAAAGTCTTTGTGAGGAAGGACAAGATGACTTGTCAGGGGCTGCATACTTTGTTCTTCTCCACAAGCTTGGGAGGAACCCAAGATCCTGACAACAGACCTGAGCACATTCCACCAGAACCAGGTTTCCCAGCCTTGCATGGTCATAAGAACCACTGGGGCACTTGCCAAATTCCAGCCAAAATTATGAATTAGAGTCTTTAGGGGAGGGAGCCCCAGACATCTGTAATTTTAACAAGTGTCCAGTTGATTCTGATGCATAGTCCAGTTAGGGGAGCGCTGCCCATAGCCTCACCAAGGGCCTGTGGGAGTGTCCTGAACCCAGAGAACTGAGTCTAACGGCGGAAATTTAAAGCACTGTGACAGCACGTTGGAGAGAAATGTGGGAGAGTAGAGCATCTTCTGTCTGTTCTGTACAGATGTACACTCCATGTACATAGTTTTCCAGTCGTCTTAAATATTGATCCTTGACCTAGGAATCTGCTCTGCAGACTATGAAGTTACAACAACAGTCACGGGCTTGTTTCTTTGCACAGCTGCTCATCCCCAGCCCCCAAATATAAGATGCTTAAGTGCAAATGTTGGGACAGAGACTGAAGGGATGGCAGGGGAAAAAAGGGACTTAGGAAGTAGGAAAACTGTGGCCTTCGAATCAGTTCTCATTCTCCAGTCCTCTTTGGTCCTGTGAGATTCTTTGCATTTTCAGAAGTCAGAGAACCAATTCAGAAACCAAATACTAATAGTGGCTACGCTCCAGCTTGATTCTGAATGCCTTACTTACATCAACTCCTTTAATTCTGTGGGGTAAGTCCAGTTATTACTCCTGATTTACAGATGAGGAAACTGAATTTCAGAGAGATTGAGCCACCTGACAAAGGCCACAGAGCTGAGGCATGGTAGAACCTGGCTTCAACCTGGCATCGGGACCCTTACTTCAGCCAGGCCCTCAGCTTTATGAAGAGAAGGTGCTGAGTGCCGAAGCAAGAGGCGTTTTTTTTGTTGTTGTTGTTTGTTTTGTTTTTTAAATAACGGCCAGCTAGAGTAGGATGGTCAAGGTTTTGCCTTTCCTTAAGTCTCCATAGGTCACAATGAATAGCTCAAGGTCAAGGACAGGTCTCTAACTTAAACAAACTAGGCGACTACCAGACAGGGTGAGTTAGAGCTGCCTAAAGACCCACCTGTTCCCAAGCTTCCTTCCCACTTTTCGGTCATGCGCACCATTTGATCAACTGCTTTGGTTTAAGGAATTTCCCTAGAGAGCCTTTTTAAAATAAGTATGTTACCCCGAATGGGCTGCATATGAATACCCAGTCACCCCAGCTGACACATTGGCTGGGCCTTCTTTATCAGGTCAATAGGCAGAGGGAAGAGGAACAGAAGAAGGGGTAGAGGCCAGAAGTCCTGCGTGCTGCTGGAGTACTGCATGTACTATGTTCAGTGTCTGTCAGGGCAGGGAGTAAAAGTGGTACCGGATGTGCAATGTAGGGGTGGCTACCAAAGGCAGGCTTTGACCCTTTGCCAGTTTACCGAAGAGCTGGCCATGGGCCAAAGCACCTCAGTCAGGCTTCCAGGGTAAGCTTTGTAACTCATCTTTGGAGAGATAAAGCCTTTGACGCAGGGGCCTATCTACGGAAAACAGTGCCTACGGCAATTAGTTTTAAATTGCCGAATGATCTCTCACAGCTGGCAATGGAAACGGCAGTGGCCAATAGAAAGTATTCATTAGCACCCCTCCTCAAGTGGTGCCCAGGGCACACCCCTACCTGCCATGCCTTAGTTACTCCTCTGCCTTGACTTGAAAGAAATTTATGTTTATCTCTCACAGCTCTTACTCCATTACTAAGATTTATGCTCTTACAGATGTATGGTAAAATCCCACAATTAAAAAGAAAAAAATATGCATATATACACACACACGTATATATATATGTAGGTATATATAATTGTGTATATATATATATATACACACACACATATATGTGTATATTTATGTATGTATATATAATTGTATGTTTGTATATACAATTTTCCAGGGCACTACAAAGATGAAACATAATAATAAATTAAAAGAACTTTAAAAATGTTATTTGTGAAATTCAGTGCATTTCACTGAGGCTTCACAAGATTCTGATAGGTTCCAAGGAACCTAAAGGGGCTTTTTGCTAATGGGACATCAAAGGCTAGAGAGGTGCAGCTGTTATTATTGCCACATAGCAAATACGGTTGAGAATAGAGCCACGGGCTGCGGTTCACTCTATGGGGACCCAGCCTCGATAGTTGGCCCTTCCTGAATTGTTTTGAGAGACACTTGACGTGGCCAAAGGTAGCAAGACTGTGGAAGGCATTATAACACATACAATTTGTTGAGCATCTACTGCTATGCACTAGACATTGTGCTAGGCCCTCTGTTTAATTCAGTATCACGAATCCTTTACAAGGGTGCCATGAGGTAGGCATTACTGGGTTACAGATGAGAAAGGTTAAGTTTTGTGCTCAGGGTCCCATGGAAAGTGGCAGACTTGGGATTCAAACCTAGCTCTGATTGACTCTAAAACCACATCTTTTAATGTACATTAATATTTAAAAGTAGCAAAATTAAAGTCAAAAGGGCTCGAAATACAGATTTCCACATACCAATGTTTATCGAGGCTGCCAGGTGCCAGTCTTTGTGTCCAGTGAGGAAATAAGGCAGTGCACAAGGCAGCTGCAGTCTGGGCCCTGGAAGAACTTGCAGCCTGGGGCTGGAGAGGGAAGGGAGCCACTGGAAATGCAGTAGGACTCTTACCCGAGGGCACGCATGGGGCTATGGGAGCTCACAGCAAGGGAGCTGGTATTGGGAGAGCATTAAGCAAAATTTTGCAGCACAGGCAAGGCAGAACCTGCGGTTCATTTCAGGGGCGGGGCATGAGGGGAGAGTCCCAGTTAAACTCAGGCAGAGAAGGAGGAGAAAGCCATCTACACCCACCCACCCTCCCGGCCCCAAACTTGTTGCCAGAGCTGGTTCTGGAAAGAGCGAGTGGTAATGAAGGGATCCTGAATTCTCCACCCCCATCAGGACCCAGGAGCCTGTCTTGGCATCTTCTCTCCACCCCTAGAACAGTAAGGACATCACTAGAGCAAACCCATGGACTATCGCCCCTCTTCCTCTTTAGGTTACCCTAAAGGATGCCATGAAGCTTACCCAGGCCTATTGCTTCACAAAAAAACATTTCTCCATCTGTGTGCCAAGAGTTATTCTACCAAGGGCGAGGCACCTTTTATTCCAGAGTGGGCAATAAACAGCTCGCAGTGAAAATTGCCGGGTTGGCTAACAGTTTGGAGTGAAGCAGTACCTCCCAGTGTGTAATCAGATATTAGTCAAGGAGGGAAAAGGGCTAGTTATCAGATGCTCCAAGTGTTGACGAAGGGCTAGTGATGTGGAGGAAGGATGGTCATAAGGGAGCCCAACAGGGAGCTGGAAAAAGAGGCCCGGGATAGAAGATAAAGGTCAACATGCCATGGCTCTTCTCCCTGAGCCTGGCACTGATTTCCTTCAGTTGGGCTCAGACAAATAGCACCTGCCCACTGCAATGGTTACTTTGAAGTCACGGATCACAGATGGATCCTCTTCTCATGACTGGCTGGTTCTGACAAAGTAGTGTGTGTGCCACCATTTTATTATTGTTTCATTGAACACATACATTTTTTTCTCCTGAGAGTTGAGGTCCTAGTCTGAAATACCTACATCCATATATTGTTTGGTACATACCATTACTCAACAAATGATATTATTGCTATGTAAATTCATGGAATATTTGTTGAATAACTAAGAGTAATACAATGGAGTTCAGGAAACCTGAATTTTGGTTCTGCTTCCTGCCATTCTGTTTCCTTGGACTGGTCACTTGGGTGTCTTCATCTCTAAAATTAAGGGATTGGGTGAATTGACATCTGAGGTCCCTTCCAGCTCTAAAAGTTGATTCTTTGATTCTATTGTTCCCTGAGCACTGTGCTCCCCTGTGGAAGGTTCCTAAAGGATTCTGCCCACAAGGATTTTATAATCTACTTGGTGAAGGGGACTTGGAGCTTTCATAACCTAAGTCCGGGGTCAGCAAATTTTTTTCTGAAAAGGACCACATAAGTAAATATTTTGCAATCTGTAGGTCATACAGCCTCTTTCACAACTACTCAACTCTGCCATTGTAGCATGAAAGCAACCATAGACAATTCATAAATGAATGGGTGTGACTGCGTTCCAATAAAACTTTATTTATAAAAACAAGTGGCAGGCTGACTCTTGACCTAGGTGCCCAGCCAACAAAGAATTGAACTGAATGTGGTGTGATGCCCAGAGCTGTGGGCTTGGCCTTCACTATAAATGGTGATGAGGTTGGAGAGGCTGCCTTCAGTGGAGGCAGCTCCACTCCCCTGTTGCTGTTCAATCCACCAAGCACTGAGATCTGGTGACCCTGGGGTTGAGCTGTAAGATGAAGCATTCTGAATTTCTTGGAGAAGGTTCTTGTGTGAATCCAAGTTATTAAGATTCCTATTCTGCACATGATGAAATGTTCACAGAGGCTGAGGCTCAGAACCTTGTTGGTTGCCACAGAGCCAGGCCTGTGAGAAGGTTTTCAGTGGTCATGGAACTCAAGTTCTGGTGGGGAGAGTTGAACATGGACAGAACTCATTCCCTGCTTCCACCATACTGTTTCTCACTTCCCTGGCGCTTGGGGTGTTGTCCTGTCAAATGATCCCCTTGACGTTTACTGCTTGGCCTGGCTCCTACCAAGCCATGTGCTGCTGACACATGCTGCTTCTCTGGGCAGTACCCTGATATCCCTGTGCTGGGAAATGGCCACCTAGCAGTGGCAAGGTGCAACAGGGTCTACCCAGGGGCATTGTCGGGTGAAAATATGGCATATTTACCTCATTTCCAATCCAATTTTGCACACTAACTGAAACAGGTAAGCCATTCAAACAGACAAGGCAATATTTAATGCCTCGGAAAACTGTTCCAGAAGGTAGATTTCTTGAGAAAGGAGAATGTTTTTTTACGAAGCCAAGCATTCCTAATGGTAAACACTTGAAGTACTTTCTGCCCTTGACTTCCCTATGACCTTGACCAAGACACTTGGCCTCTCTAGAGAATTTTTCAACTGTGAAATAGATGGAACCACATTCCTGGGCCTGCTGGATCCTGGCCTCAATTCAAATTGTGAAAATTCATGGAATCCACTTATGATCTTTGACTTTTGTTGACTGATTTTGGTTAACTTTTACATTAGCCAGTTTCATTTTGTGTGTCTGTGTGTCTGTATGCCTACTTTCCTCATACTTAAGGACTTCTTTTTCAACCATCTTAGATGCCATGATATGGCTAGAAATTGTTTTTTTCTATCCAACAAGTAATTAACAAAAGGGTACTTTTGCCCATTATTTATATGTTCCTATTTTGTGGGGTATTTTCACCGATTTCTAAATTGACTTATATAGTGGACATTTGTCCCAGTTCATCACTGCTCAGCACCATTTGAACATCCTTCCTATGGGTTTAGCTTTCTCAAGATGGAAGCCAGGAACTGGCTTTCCAGCCCATTTCTTTCCTGCTTAAATTAGCTAGAGGAGGAAAGTTCTGTGGTTTTTAACTAAGAACCCTGACTGGTATTTCTTCAGAGAAAAATTGTAGAACAGAATCTTCTTTGAAGTCTTATAGGTCCTATGACATTAATTATAATACCTAGTTAGAGTGCTTAGAATGTCCTAGGAGGATATTTAACATCAAATATTTATTTTATAACCCCAATAAATTCTTTGGAATGATTTGAGTAGATATTAATAAAAATGTAGAACCAAGGTAGGATGTAGGGCTTTTAATGAGCACTGAATCGTCTGGCTCACCAGGCCAGTGTAAGGGAGGCTGAGGTAAAGGCACATCACATTGTGAGTTCTTTCCCTCCCCTCCCCATCTGCTCTAGTGCAGCCTGTGAAACGTGTTCACTGAGTGAGATCAAGTTACAATATTTTCTGAGAGACTTCTTCAAGGGAAAAGAATGATGGTAATAATAGCTAACATTTATTAAATACTCACTGTGTGCATGCTAACTACTTTATTTGCATTTATCATTTATTCCTCACAACAACTCTGTGTATTAAGTACTATTATTAGTATTCCCATTATATAGATGAGGAAGCTGAGGCACCTGTGGCTTAAGTATCTTGTCTAAGGTCACAAAGCTTATGTTGTTTTGTTGTCAGTTGCCATTGACTCTGACTCATGGCAATCTTATGTACAACAGAACAAAATATCGCCTGGTCCTGTGCCATTTTCATGATCTTTGGTATATTTGAGTCCATTGTTGCCTTACAACCTGAGGGGCTCATCTTACAGCACCATTGTTGTTATCCATAGGGTTTTCATTGGCTGATTTTTGGAGGTAGATTTCCAGGCCTTTCTTCTTGGTCTCCCTTAGTCTGGAAGCTCTGCCGAAACCTGTCACCATGGGTGACCCTGCTGGTGTTTGAAATTCTGGTGGTATAGCTTCCAGCATCACAGCAACACTCAAGCCACCACAGTATGACAAATTGACAGATGGGTAGTGGACACGGCTTATAAGTACTCCTAACCTGTCACTTCCCTAAAGGAGTGACAGAAGAGGTCAATGCCATCTGGAAGGTGAATAGGGGTGAAGGGACAGTCTTTTTTTTTTTTTTTTTTTTTAAATTATGCTTTAGGTGAAACTTTACAGAGCAAATTAGTTTCTCATTCAACAATTTATACACAAACTGTTTTGTGACATTGGTTGCAATCCCCACGATGTGTCAACGTTCTCCCCTTCCATACCCCAATTCACCGTTTCCATGCGTCCATTTTTCCTGTCCCTTCCTGCTTTCTTGTCATTGCTTTTGGGCAGGTGTTGCCGTTTCAGGTCTCTTATACATGATTGAACTAAGAAGCACGTTCCTCACGTGTGTTATCGTTTGTTGTGTAGAGCTGTCTAATCTTTGGCTGAAGAGTGAACTTTGGGAGTGGCTTCAGTTCTGACTTGTAAGAGTGTCTGGTGACCATAGCCTCGGGGGTTCTTCCAGTCTCTTTCAGGCCAGTAATTCTGCTCTTTTTTTTTGTGAATTTGAATTTTGTTCTAAAGTTTTCTCCCTCTCTGTCTAGGACCCTCTGTTGTGATCCCTGTCGTCACAGCGGTTGGTGGTGGTAGCCAGGCACCACCTAGTTTTTCTGGGCTCAGGCTGATGGGGGCTGTGGTAGTTGTGGTACATCAGTCCTTTGGACTAACACTTCCCATATGTCTTTGGTTTTCTTCATTCTCCTTTGCTCCAGACGGGCTGGGATCAGTAGCTGTATCTTACATGGCCACTCACAAACTTTTAAGACCTCTGAAGCTGCTCATCAAAGTGAGATGTAGAACGTTTTCTTTATGAACTTTGTTATGCCAATTGACCTAGATGACACCTGCGACCATGGTCCCCAGCCTTCAGCCCTAGTAACTCAGTCCCTCAGGGTATTGGATGTGCCTATGAAGCTTCTATGATTTTGTCTTGGTCAAGTTGTGCTGACTTCCCCAGTATTGTGTACTGGCTTTCCTTTCACCAAAGTTAACTCTTATCTACTATCTTGTTAGTGATTTCCCCTCTCCAACCCTCCCCTCCCTTGTAGCCATCAAAGATTGTTTCTTTCTGTGTGTAAACCTTTTCTTGAGGTTTTATAATAGTGGTCTCATATGTTATTTGACCTTTTGTGATTGACTTATTTCACTCCAGCATAATGCCTTCCAGATTCATCCATGTTGTGAGATATTCCGTGGGTTCATCCTTGTTCTTTTATCATTGCACAGTATTCCATTGTGTATGTGTACTATAATTTATCCATTCATCTGTTGATGGGCACTTAGATTGTTTCCATCTTTTTGCTATTATGAATAATGCTGCAGTGAACACGGGTGTGCATATGTCTATTCATATCACAGCTCTTATTCTCTAGGATATATTCCTAGGAGTGGGATTGCTGTGTTGTATGCTATTTCTATTTCTAGCTTTTTAAGCAAGTGCCGTTATCATTTTCCATAGCGGTTGTACCATTTTACATTCCCACTAGCAATGCATAAGAGTTCCAGTCTCTCCACAACTTCTCCAACACTTGTTATTTTCTGTTTTTTTTTTTTTGATTAATGCCAGTAATGTCGAGGTGAGATAGTATCTCAATTTAGTTTTAATTTGCATTTCTCTAATGGCTAATGATTTACAGGGATTTACTCATGTGTCTGTTAGCCTCCTGGATGTCTTTTTTGGTAAAGTGTCTGTTCATATCCTTTACCCATTATTAAATTGGATTATTTGTCTTTTTGTTGTTGAAGTGCTGCAGTATCTCATAGATTAGACCCTTGTCAGCTATGTCATAGCCAAAAATTTCTTCCCTGTCTGTAGGTTCTCTTTTTACTCTTTTGGTGAAGTCTTTTGATAAGCATAAGTATTTAATTTTTAGGAGCTCCCATTTATCTAGTTTATCTTCTGGTGCTTGTGCATTGTTAGTTATGGTTTGTATCCTATTTATGGCATATATTAGCGCTCCTAGCACTGTCCCCATTTTTTTTTCCATGATCTTTATAGTTTTAGGTTTTATATTTAGGTCTTTGATACATTTTGAGTTAGTTTTTGTGTATGGTGTGAGTTATGGGTCCTGTTTCGTTTTTTTCACAGAGGGACATCCAGTTTTGCCTGCACCATTTGTTAAAGAGACTGTCTTTTCCCCGTTTAATGGATTTTGAGCCTTTGTCAAAGATCAGCTGACCATAGGTAGATGGATTTAGGCCTGGGTTCTCAGTTCTGTTCCATTGGTCTATGTGTCTATTGTACAAATACCAGGCTGTTCTGACTACCTTGGCTGTATAGTAGGTTTTGAGATCCAGTAGTGTGAGTCCTCCTGCTTTGTGCCACTTTTTCAATAATGCTTTACTTATCTGGGGCCTCTTTCCTTTCCATATAAAGTTAGTGATTAGTTTTTCCATCTCGTTAAAGAATGCTGTCAGTATTTGGATCAGGATTTCATTATATCTGTAGATTGCTTTGGGTAGAATTGACATTTTCACAATGTTGAGTCTTCCTATCCATGAGCATGGTATGTTTTTCCATTTATGTAGGTCTCTTTTGGTTTCTTGCAGAAGTGTTTTGTAGTTTTCTTTGTATAGGTCTTTTACATCTCCAGTTAGATTTATTTTAAGTATTTTTTTTTTTTTAGGGGCAATTATAAATGGTATTGTTTTCTTGATTTCTTTTTTTGAAGTTCTGTTTGTTGGTGTGTAGGAATCCAACTGATTTTTGTGCATTGATCTTTTATCCTGCTATTCTGCTGAATCTTTCTGTTAGTTCCAAAGGGACAGTCTTTGTTGACAACTTTTGGACCTTTTTACTACCTCCTCATTCTCCTTTCTGAATAAGTATAGTAGCCTTGGATGTTAGTAATATACTAACAGGACCTGCTCACTCTACATGTCCCAGATTTATACTGAAATTTAAAGAAGAAAGTGGTTGTTATTTAGGCATGTAGTAGTTCCCTGTAATTACCTGCAGAGTGAATGAGTAAATGGATCCATGCCAAGAGCAGACATAATTGTGACTGAGTGGCAGGTTTGGGGACTTCAGCAAGGTTTGCAGGGAAGTTGGGCACTCTTCATGGGCACCCTACCCAGTTGTCCTCTTTGACTTGCCTTGATTCACCTGTTCCTTTCACCTATCAGTAAACATGGTGCTGGGTAATAAAGGCCCAGTGTTAATACTAGCTATGTCTTTCACTAACTGAGTAACAACATGTGACAAAGTCAACCATTAGCTGTACCCTTAGCCTACTGAATTCCCATCTCTCCACCTTTACTGAAAATGAGAACTTGGTGGGGACATCTTCTCACTATGAGTTCTGATTTTAGTCAACTATACAGAGGAGGAATTAGACTTACTTGTGTCACCCCAAAGGTGAAATCTGATTTTAAAATTTTGAGTAGGGAAGCCGATTTTAGCTTAATATACCAAAGAACTTTCTTGCAATAAGAGTTACCCAACACAGCAGTGGAATTCCTTGAGACATATGGATGGACTTCCCATTAATGGAAGTATTTAATTTAAAAAGAGATTGGATGATGTCTACAGGGCTTAATGTAGAAAGAATCCATGTATTTGGGCCCGGCACATAGTACTTAATACATTAAACAGTAGCAACTGGTAGCAAATCTATTCCCACTCTAGTGGCTCATTATTTGAATCTTCTCTTTAGTTTTCTTTACTGTAAAATAGAAGAGATGAAAGTGGTCAGTACTCTATTGTGGAAAGTGTTGCCATAGTCAAAAATTTGCACGAATGATATTGTGCTTTTGAAGTGCCTCATTACTCAGAAGAGCAAAGGAGGGGCTTTCTCTTCCATGTCCTGTGGTTGATGTAAGTCACACAGGAGTTAAGGTTCTCATTTATTACTTGATTTATGTTACAACAAAACTGAGCTGAAATACCGGTAGCATGGTGTCCAGCATCACAGCAACACTCAACCCACCACAGTATGACAAACTGACAGATGGGAGGTAGAAAAAGACTCCTCGAGGGAGACAATAGTGAAAAAATATGTTGAAAAACACTGATATAGACTTACAATACATATGCTGCTTGCTGTTATTAGGTGCTATCGACCAATTTCTACTCATAGTGACCCCATGTGACAGAGTAGAGCTGCCCCATAGGGTTTTCTTGGCTATAATCTTTATGGGAGCAGACCACTAGGTCTTTCTCCCACAAGCCACTAAGTGGATTCGAGCCACCAGTCTTTTCAGTTAGCAGCCCAGTGCTTAATTGTTGCACCACCAGGGCTCCTATTATAACACAGTAAAAAAAAAAAATGCTGTCAAGTCGATTCTGACTCATAGCGACCCTATAGGACAGAGTAGAACATATACTGATATGTAAATACACATGTATCTGCAGATCTACATATACCACACACGTGTATGTATTAGATATAAACAAGTAGAACTCTCTGTTCTTTCTGAAACTTTCTCCTACTAAAAATCTCCCCAGAAGGATTTGCTTTCACTTTCATATCCTCCATTTAAAACCTGCTTATTGATGAACTGCCATTCTCATTTTAACTTGTAAACGCTTGAATTAACATCACACACAGTCTTCAAACATTGTCTATATTCGTGTCATTCTCTGGAAAGGCTGCCTATTAGAAATTAGATGGATCAACAATTCATTTCACCAGACATCCGCTGAGCATCTCCTAGGGGTGTGGTGTGGCAGATGTGGGGATGTACAAAGATGGAGGACAAGGCTCCTGGGTCAGGGACCCCCCAGGCAGAGTCAGAGTTAGGGATGAAACTTACGGGTATGATCACCGCTGGTATAACTGAACAGTTGTAGGTGGCTGGAGAAGCCCAAGGGGGGAAGGAGCTCTTGTCACATCGCTGGAACTCTTGATGCAACTTTCTGTTCTATCATTACCATTTATCAACCTTTTTATGCCCATTCTCCCTCTTGTTGATTACTTTTGCTATTATCATACCTCGTTTTAATTTTGAGTACCTTTAAAGTCTTTTTATAAGCAGGTGGTATATACAAAATCCATAACATAGAATGAAAGTCTAATTTAAAAAAAATGCTAAAAATTTTCATGGTTTCAGCTAACATCTGTGTTTGACCGGGAGATCAAGTATCAATGCTTGAGTTCCTCACTCTCCAACTCATTAACCTCCTCTTCCGTTATATTGACCCTCTGCTCACACATAACCCCTCTGGTTACCTTGATGCCGTGTTCCCAACCTCCATTAGAAAGCACACGGGCGCTTAAACAAACGCCAATGTCTGGCCCCACTCTAGACCAATTCGATCAGAATCTCTGGGGGTGGAGCCAGGGTTGAGTATGTCTTACAAGCTCCACAGGTGATTCTAGTATTCAGCAGGGCTGATAATCGCTGTTGTCGTCCACTGGGTTCCCAAAATGATTGCACATCAGAACCTGCTGGGAGACTTCTAAAACACACAAGTGCCAAGGCTCCACCCAGAAACTCAGGGGTAGGTATGCAGAGGGCTTATTTAAAACCAAACTAGTAGCCATCAAGTCAATTCCGAGTCATGGTGAACTCATGTGTGTCAGAGGAGAGCTCTGCTCCATAGGCTTTTTAATGGCTGATTTTTTTTCAAAAGTATATCACAAGGCCTTTCTTCTGAGGTACTTTTGGGTGGACTCCAACCTTCAACCTTTCGGTTAGCAGGCAATCACATTAGCTATTTGTACCACCCAGGGACTTCAGTCTTTATTTACTGCTGCCTTAATACCAGACTTGCATATGGAGGCCTTGTGGCCTCTGGAGGCAACATTTTGTTTGTTTGGTATGCTCTTGTCCCTCCTCTTCTCCTGCCTTTACCTCCCTAGAAAGGAGCTCAGGATTTTTTTTTTTTTTTTTTAAA
Organism: Trichechus manatus latirostris; assembly: GCF_000243295.1. Taxonomy (NCBI): domain Eukaryota; kingdom Metazoa; phylum Chordata; class Mammalia; order Sirenia; family Trichechidae; genus Trichechus; species Trichechus manatus. Next base: position 11,810,688 of record NW_004444001.1, on the reverse strand, counting down.
GAAACGCCTTTCAGATTGACTTACATACTCTTCTACATCCCACTGGCTCTTGTTAATAGAATACGGATTTGCAGTATTAGCTTTATGTATTGTGAAAATAGGTGTGATTTCTGGGACACAGGGAAAAACCCCAAGTTCTCCCAAATCATGAAACTTCCCCTTAGAGACATGACCCCTTAAATGTTTATTATACTGTAGAGAGTGAAGGCTCTGGAGTCAGATGTGGGGGCACAGAGGGGGTATAAAAAGACAGGGGTATAAAGGCGGAGTTGAGGAAGGCATACAGTGTGGAAAAATGGGAAGTGCATAGTTGTTCTCCATCCTAAATGCACAACTAGCTTGTGTCAGGCACTGAGGTCTCTGCCCCCAGTGAGCTTTCTATCCGCAAGGTATGCAGACAGTTAATCAACAATTGTAGTTGTTGCTGTTGGGTCGTGGAGTATAGATTCTGACCCATAGTAAACCCATGTGACAGGTAGAACTTCCCTATAGGGTTTTCTTGGCTGTCGTCTTTAAGAAAGCAGATTGCCAAGCCTTTCTCCCAAAAAGCAGTTGGGTGGGTTCGGACTGCCAACCTTTTGGTAGCTGCCAAGTCACCACCAGGGCTCCTTAATGTTTTAACTAGGGTCCCAATTTCAGTAGCTCCCTCAAAGAGTTGCTGGGAGGATTGCATGAGTCAATATATGCAAAATACTTAGAACAGTGCCTGGCACGCAGGAAGTGCTCAATAAATGCCAACTGACATTATTATTTGACTTTGTGCATTCCTCTGTGCTGTTCCCTTGTCTACAAACCTCTATGGCATTTCTTATTTTAAAGCTTCAGGCCCTTATCTATTCAATAAACACTTATCTCAGTATTTCATCATATTTCAACAAATATTCATCAAACATCTTCAGTGTCCCAGGCAGTTGCTATGCTGGGCTCCATGGCAACAAAAATGAACCAGGGTGTCTGCCCTTGATCAGACTAGTAGGGGGAGTTACCACTTCCAATACCAGATGCTGAAAACTGAATAACATGAAATTAATAACTAATTTTTAGAAGTATCTTGTGAAAGATTCACAGCTTACTATCTGTATTTGGCCTCAAGTTATTGAGAGTTCAAGATTCTCTGAATCTGATTCTCCTCGGTCTGTGAAAATTGCTCTTTCCGGGCTGCCCCTTAAATGGCCATAGATTGTCCCTCCCCCTTTTCAGCATAAGAACCATTGCCATTCTTTTTTATTTTAACTTTAAAAAAACCTGTTTTCACAGTGATTACTTTATGTCTTCTTCACAACATCCTTCTGAGCTGGGTAAAGCTAGTATAATTATACCTATTTTGCAGATAAGGAAACTAAGACATACCCTATATATAAGTAGGGCTAGTACTCGCTTAAGGGATTAGCCCTACTTATAGATAAATCTGCAAACCATAGATAGGTGGCCACTGCAAATTCTCATGGAGACCTGGACATGACCAGAGAGCCAAGCTCCAGGAGAGACTCCAGAATACTACACAAGAAGCCTTTTCAGCTGCTGCACCAGGTGAATTCCTCAGAAAAGGGACCAGATGTGTCTGGGGCAGCTTCCTTTTCCCTTCCTCATCCCGGCATCCAATACTTCTATACATGGGATATGAGTAAACTCCATCTTGTCCTTAGGAAATGATTTCCATAAGCAGTGGTGCATTCGTTTTCTCTTGCTGTGTAACACATTACCACAAATTTAGGGGTTTAAAACTGTAAATACACAAGGAGCCCTGGTGGTGCAGGGGTAACTGCTCAGTTGCTAACCAAAGAGTTGGTGGCTTGAACCCACCAAATGCTCCACAGGAGAAAGATGTGGCAGTCTGCTTCCGTAAAATCACAGCTAGTAAAAGCAGAATCTGGTCTCTAATCCAGGTTTGTCTGACACCAAACCAATCAACCAACAATCTATGTGCCACTTAAGGGAGTTAGTTGACAGCCCCAAATAGTCTGAGGATACCATTATATTGGAAACTAAAATTTTACTTTGACCTTCCTGGATGCTCATCAACTATATTTATATTTCTGCCTAAGCTTAGATTAAGAGCACATCTATGACCTTGGACTAGTATCAATATATTTTCTGAGTGGGGAAGGACTCCCTTTATGTAACAGAGTTTTTTACATATATTCACTTATAACCATGCTGTATTGTGAATGTTATTATCCAAATTTTTGCCATGAGGAAACTCATCTGGAGGCTCAGGGAAGTTATGTGGCACTACGCATCTATAGTTTCTGGGAGTGAGATGTAAAACCCACCATCTTTCTATCACATTTTCTTCCCATTGGGTACGCATGGGCCAACTCAAGTGGTTTTCTAAAATGAAGAGGAAACAGAAGTAAAAGCCAAGTTTGTTTTAGGCAGTTGTATTTTTAGCTGCCTCTTTAACTTGCTGACCTGTTGCTGAAATGGAAACTAGTGACTTAAACATGAATGGAAACCACTTTAAAAAATAATAGCACAATACTGGTGCCACCCACAGTGAGATCCAGGGGGAGGTTATCAGAGGTGCTGCAGAGTAGCTGCCTTGTTTTGTTTGATCCTAATAATAACTTTTGTTTGTAAAATAAACTGCAGTTAGAAAGTATATTTGCATTGTTTTATAATTCAATTGTCCCAACAACTCTGTTCACAGTTTCCTACTTTACAGATTAGATAAACAGTTTCAGGGAGAGGCTCTGTGTCTTGCCCGAGGTGGTTATTGTTGTGGTGGTGTGCCGTTGAGTTGATTCCAACTCATAGCAACTCCATGTGACAGAGTAGAACTGCCCCATAGGGTTTTCTTGGCTGTACTTTATGGAAGCAGATTGCCAGGTCTTTCTCCCACAGAGCCACTGGTTGGTTGCAAACTGCCAACCTTTGGTTAGCAGTCGAGTGCTTTACTGTTGCACCATCACAGGTCATAAGAAGAAGAGCTGGGTCTTATACACAGGTATTTAGTTCCTAGCTCTCACTCTACACTCACGAACACAGATGGATATATGTCATTGTAGACAGCTCATGGATGTGAGATGAATTCTGGCCTGACCCACAGAACCA
>NW_004444001.1:11776838-11806771 GCF_000243295.1 Trichechus manatus latirostris | reverse complement strand
TGTAGTGGCAGGGGTATCTGGAGTCAGAGCCGATCATGGTGTGTGTTCCCTCCTACCCACAATACTTTGACAAGAGTCAGGCAAGATTCAGATCGATGTCAAGTGCAGCCTGGAAGGGCAAACTAAGTCCTACAAGTCAGCACTTTAGACCCATGTGGGCAGTAGATCCATGCTGCTGCTTGGGACAGGGAGACTCTTGGACCCTCAGTACTGACCCTCAGTACTCAGAAGCAGGACCTCACAACTGAGACTGGCCTTTAGCTTTCTCCCCAAGTTATTGCCCACCTACCAGTGGCTACAGCCACCCTGATCCCGCCAGAGGTCAAAGTCTGGGCAGTGACCCCATTTGTCCTGCCTGGGAAAGGCTCTGCTCTCCTGTGCACACTACTGTTAGCTGGGTGAGCACAACAGTGTGCAAGGGGAAGAGCTTGAGAAGTCAGTGGGCCAGTTAACTTTTGTTCTCAAAATGTTGTCTCTTGAGCCCCCACTCTTAAAGGTAATCTAGTAGAACCCTGCTCTAAAAACAAGGATAGTATTTAAGGTAGTATGGACTTCCTATATTTATATATGACAGATGGCCAGAAGGCAGGTCAACTCACTATCAACCAATAAAGAAATAAGCATTTTTTTTGTTTTTAGTTTCATCTATGTATACAGTTCTGTAGGGAATGTTTGTTGTTAGTTGTCATTGAGTCGACTGTGACTCATGATGACAACTCATGATGACAGAACAAAACATTGCCCGGTCCTTTGTCATCTTTATGATCATTGGTATGTTTGCATCTTCTGGCAGTATACTGGGCAATGTTTCTTGTGATCCATAAGGTTTTCCTTGGCTTTTCTTCTTAGTCTATCTTAGACCACCCGTCTGTCAGCTTGTCATACTGTGTTGGCTTGTGTGTTGCTGGAAGCTATGTGTCATGAATTGAATTGTGTCTCTCCAAAATATCTGTCAGCTTGGCTAGGTCATGATTCCCAGAACTGTATGATTGTCTACAATTTTGTCATCTGATGTGATTGCCCTCTGTGTTGTAAAGTCTATCACTATGATGTAGTGAGATGGATTATCAGCAGTTATATTGATGAGATCTACAAGATTAGGTAGTGTCTTAAGCCAGTTTCTTTTGAGATATAAAAGAGAGAAACAAGAAGAGAGAAATGGGGACTTCATACCACCAAGAAAGCAGTGCCAGTAGCAGAGCGCACCCTTTGGACCTGAGGTTCCTGTGCTGAGATGCTCCCAGAACAAGGGAAGACTGATGATAAGGACCTTCCTCCAGAGCTGACAGAGAAAGTCTTCCCCTGGAGCTGATGCCCTGAATTTGGACTTGTAACCTACTAGACTAGACTGTGAGAGAATAAATTTCTCTTTGTTGAAGCTATCCACTTGTGGTATTTCTGTTATAGCAGCACTAGATGACTAAGACACTATGCCCCACTGGCTTATCCGTGATGGACAGGTTTCAGCTGAGCATCCAGACTGAGAGAGTAGAGAATATAGAAGTGTGTAAAACATGTTCCCTTCTCCAATGGAGACTGTAGTTTAGTGGAAGAGTTAAAGCCTGTACACACACCAGCAGGTATCTAACTCCAAAGGGCAGCAAAGGGTAGTGCTGAATGTGGAGTTCAGAAGGAGGACCAATGACTTCTGGCAGGGGAGTTCTGAGCAAAGGTTTTGCCGTGGGAGAAGTGATGTTAGTAAATGTATCTAAGAAGAAAACGTTTTGAAGAGCTTCCCACATACCAGCTAAGTTAATGGGGTTAAATGCTTGGGTTAAGTCCACAGTCAACACCCATGTGCTATTCTCAGCATCTTCCACTGGCTGCCAGTGGAAAAGTATCATGTCTCCAGTTTCATGAACAGCACAGGAGCCACACTGACTGTCAAGTGAGATACTACTGCCACTGATACATACAAGTATTAATGGAAAATGACTCAGGTTAATACCATCCTGGAATTTTGATCAAGCAGTGTAGCTCCTGGGTCCTCTGTCCCTGCACAAGTCTTCTTTGTGTTGGTCAAGGTTACAATCACTGCCTCTCTGTAATCTAAGCAGTAAGTGATCCCAAGCACTACTACCTGAGCAACTGGCCACCATACTCGTGGCCTACGGTAGAGATGACATCGTTACATATTCTCTACGAGATGAATGAGCAGAGAGGAAATCTCAGCTATAAAAACCAGAAATAATGTCGTAGAGTCATTGAGCCCAGTACCTTTCAAGTATTTCCTGGTGGCAAGGAATCGTTTTTGTGTGTGTGTCAAATTAAATCATATATGGAACCTCACTACATAAGAAAAGATGAAAGAGGGGCTGCTCTTGCTCAACCTCCCCCCACCCCAAGGTAGCCCCTGAAGCTCCTCCACAGATCATAGGAGCTTCAGGAAAGATAGACTGAAAACTCCAACCCAGGCCTTCCCTTTCCACATGCAGCTACCATTGCCCTGTATGTTTAAGAAACTATGGTGACAAAATACTTTCATCAAAATTAAGGCCTGGCACGATTTTTACTTGCTTGAGGTCCTACTAAGTCTCTCGAATGTTCTATGTCTGTCCCTTTAGGCAGTAATGGGGTCAAGGATGGTAACTATTAGCCTTAAAACCTGGCATTAAGATAGTGCCTGGCACAGAGTTGCTCAATAAATGTTTGCAGAGGGAAAGAAAGATTTTTTGAGCCCCAGTTTTCTCATCTTTGAAAAGAAATTGTCACAGAAAACTGAATGAATTCTTGAGAGATTCTGAGTGGATGGCTATAAACAAGACGCTGGCCTAATGACTTTTTTTTTTTCTTTAAGTCTCTTCTTGGAACTCCATTTTGTGCGTAACCAGCCCCAGCAAAGGCAATAAGCCCATGAAGTCCTCACCCTGCGGTGGGTCACAAGTTGTTTCCCAGTTTATAGAGCACATTCACTGTGTTACCTAATTTAGACCTCAAAGCAAAACTGTGGGAGAGGTGGTTAATACAAATGTCATTATCCCCATTTTCTCGAGAGAAACTGACTTTCCTAACCAAGGCCATGCGTCTTGTCTCAAAGCCACACAAGTAGTTATGATGTGGGACTGGGCCTTCTGACCTTATGCCCAGTGTCCTTTCTACACTAGCACACTGAATCTAAGGACAGTGAAAGAGCATGGGCATTAGCCACCTGAAGATGGTAGGACCATGGGCCAGGAGGACTGGAAAGTACTTTAGAATTCATTTTGCTCAACCCCTTCAACCTGAACACAGGGAAACAGCACTGATGATTCTTCTGATTTTATATTAGTTTTTAAATGCCAAGTACTTTTTGAATTTGGGGATGGGGGAAACAATTCATTATTTGTACTGGTTTCCTTTTCCTTTACTGCCCTACTAGGTGCTTTTCTACATTCTCTTAGAATTTCTTCTTGAAGGACCCAAGTTGTATTCATTTCTGTGAATTAGTCATTCAACAGTTTTTTTGAGGGCCTACTATGTGCTAGGCACTGTTATGGGTGCTGGGAACATATAGACATGGGAAGGGAACATATACACATGGTTCCTGCCTTCGCGAGGCTTAAATTCTAGTGGGTGAGACAGACAAGATATAAAATATATACGTAAAATAATTTCAGGTTATAAAAACTACCATTAAGGAAATAAGTAGGGTGGCGTGGAAACCCTGGTGGTGCAGTGGTTAAGAGTTTGGCTGCTCACCAAAAGTTGGCAGTTGGAATCCACCAGGCACTCCTTGGAAACCCTGTGGAGCAATTCTACTCTGTCCTATAGGGTCGCTATGAGTCAGAATCGACTCCACGGCAACAGGTTTTGTTTGCTGGTTTAATTTAGATTGGTCCCTGAATGGTGTAAATGGTTAAGCACTCAGCTTCTAACTAAAAGGCTGACGGTTCAAATCCACCCAGAGGCACCTCAGAAGAAGGACCTGGCAATCTACTTCTGAAAAAACAGCTACTGAAAACCCTGTGGAGCACAGTTCAACTCAAACACATGGGGTTTCCATGAGTTGGAATCGACTCAACAGCAACTGGTAAATTTAGATGAGGAGGCATAAAAGAGAAAGGCACTATATTTTAGCTCCTACTGCAGGGCTTAGCATTTATCAGGTGTTGAGGAAATATGAATGTATGTATAAATTAATTTGAATGAATAAACGAATGGTTATTTGTATTTTCTCCTTAACCAGACATCCCCCTAACTTACCTTGACCTATCTTTTCCTTCTTCATACCAACCATTCCGTACCTAATTCTTCCATGCTTCTCTTCACCCTTCCCTCTCCCCAAGCACACGCAACTCTCCAAAGCAAGCTGCAATGTATGTGAGCAGTGTAGGCCTGAGCTGAGCTCTCAGGAAGGACCTTGGCTCTGAAATGCCACACCCTGTGGAACGTTGGGAAAAACCTGCCCATGACAGTGTGTGGCATACCAAGCATTCCGCTTCCTGTCTTGAATACTATATACTGACATCACTCCACCCAACCGTAGTCCCCACTCAAAAGGAGAGTAGGGACATTACTGTTTCAATGGCACTTTTGTGGCTCTGTGCATGACTGCAGACACCCTGTCCTGGAATGCTTAGATTTTTATGGCTCCCTAGGCAAGAATGCTAACAAAGCCCTACCCAGCCACCCCCTACTCCTCCACACCTGTCCATTCCTATCCTGTTGCATAAATTTTAGATCTGGTGTGATCAGGAGGTGAAAGAGTCCCTGGGTAGAGGTCTGATGATTTAACAGACTTATTGAGAATTATAGGCTAACACTGAATATGTGCCACAATGAAGTTCAGCTCCTCTATTTTATTGGTATTTCATTTTTCCTCCATTTCCCGGAACTTATAGGCTTTTTCCTATGCAGTTTGTAAAAATAGGCCACCAGACTCAGTAATTCACTTTATATTTGAATCATTTCTCACCTTTTAACAAGGCTTATTCAATTTCTTGATTTATCATTATTCTTTTCAGCTCTTACAAACTCCAACTTCATGTCATTTAGACTGACTCAGATAAAAGTGTCAGTCAGAACTAAAAGCTAATCATTGACTTCTTAAATGTCCCTTATTAAAACCACTTGTCTATACAGCCATTCAGTCTAAGACCGAGTTGTGTCTGTCTCCCTGTGTGAAATCGTAAGTGATTATCTCCACGTGTGACGTCTTACTTGCAGAGCATGTATCTAATAAGAAAATAAGTAGGTATATATATCAATCAAAGGAGCCCTAGTGGCAAAATGGTTAAGCACTCAGCTGCTAACTGAAAGGTTGGCGGTTTGAGCCCGCTCAGCAGCTTTGCGGGAGAAAGACTTGGTGATCTCCTTTGGTAAAAGATTAAAGCCAAGAAAACCTTATGGGGAAGTTTTACTCTGTCACATGGGATTGCTGTGAGTTGGAATCGACTTGATGGCACCCAATACAAAACAGCATTTATGTAGATATATGTATATCTACGTATATATATATGTATATATGTATATATAGATGTGTGTGTGTGTATATATATATATCTCATCAGAGTCCCTGGGTGGTGCAAATGATACACTCTCGGCTGCTAACGGAAAGGTTGGAGGTTTGAGTCCATCCAGAAGCACTTCGGAAGAAAGGCTTGGTGATCTACTTCTGAAAAATCAGCCATTGAAAACCGTATGGAGCACAGTGGTACTCTGACATATATGGGGTCACCGTGAGTCAGAGTCAACTCGATTGCAACTCGTTTATATATATATCATCATCATCAACTGAAAGAACTAGAAAAACCTTAAAGATGAACTAATTCAACTCATGAGGAAACTGAGGCCCAGGGAGGAGAAGAAGGGACTTGCCCCAAGTCACCCAAACTGGTAGGGGTGGAGCTAGGACAAGAACAAGCACCTCTGTGTGATTTGTGGTTCAGTGCTCTTCCACAGCTCCAAACCACTGGTTCCTCGGCCTTCTTATCTCACATCAAAGCCCCCTCCCCTGAAGCTGGGCTCCTTCACCTTTCCCATTTCTCATAGTGGCTTTGCCATCTCCCAGTCTCCTAGGATCGAACCCTCAGAGCATCTTTGACCCCTCTATTTCCTGTTGTCTTAGTTATCTAGTGCTGCTATAACAGAAATACCACAAGTGGATGGCTTTAACAAAGAGAAGTTTATTCTCTCACAGTCCAGTAAGCTAGAAGTCCAAATTCAGGGCACTGGCTCCAGGGGAAGGTGTTCTTTCTCTGTCAGCTCTGGAGGAAGGTCCTTGTCATCAGTCTTCCCTTGGTCTAGGAGCATCTCAGCACAGGAACCTCCAGTCCAAATGATACGCTCTGCTCCCGGTGATGCTTTCTTGGTGGTATGAGGTCCCCTGTCTCTCTGCTTGCTTCTGTCTTTTATATCTCAAAAGAGATTGGCTTAAGACACTATCTAATCTTGTAGATCTCATCAATATAACTGTCACTAATCCATCTTATTACATCATAGTGACAGAATATACAACACATAGGGAAATCACATCAGATGACGATATGTAGACAGTCATATAATACTGGGAATCATAACCTAGCCAAGTTGACAGATATTTTGGGGGGGCAGAATTCAATCCATGACACCTGTATTCCATCAGATGCCCAGTCTTCTTTAGAGTGACCCGCTTGGCTGACACCCACCAAAGCTGCACAGCTTTCCTCCCAACCTGAGCCTGAAAACCAGAGGCCACAATGAGGGGAGTAGATGTCCTTCATCTGAGCGTCTACTGCTTACAGGAAAGGAATGCTATATATGTTATGGTCTTGACAAATATTGCATCAGATTTCCCTACAGCTTAAAACTTCTCCTTGGTTATAAATCATAAGCCATTGAGAGATGGCATTAGTTTTTCAGGTACTTAGAAGCTGCATTATTTAATTCATTTATAGTTTATACCTCACTTACTTCCGGCTCTCTATTTAGTTTCTAAAGAGTTCAGAGTGTTAATAAATTTTGGAAATTATGTAGGACAAGAAAGTTCCACTTGTAAATAAAAGCATATAAAATAAATCAGTAATAAAATAGAAAATAAAAATAAGGACTATAAGAACCAGCCATAAAGGTTAGCATAGCTATTGACAGTGAGCGTTTTTCAAATATGATTTTGAGTGTTTTGGAAGATGAGAGGGACCCCTGGTGGCACAGTGGTTAAAGCGCTCAGCTGCTAACCAAAAGATCTGTGGTTCGAACCTACCAGCCGCTCTGCAGCAGAAAGATGTGGCAGTCTGCTTCCGTAAAGACTGACAACCTTGGAAACCCTATGGGGCAGTTCTACTCTAATCTATAGGGTCGCTGTTAGTCAAAATCCGTTCAACGGCAGTGGGTTTCATTTTGGTTTTTGGAAAGCAAGGAAAACACAATCAGTTACAGAATTCTCTTTTGAGAGTGGAAGAAGCCATCTAATTTCTTAGAGGAAATAACATTCTCTGGCACTTAATTACTTAAAAAAAAAGTCTTTTTCTTCTGCTTATAAAAGTAATTCATGCTTATTATATAAAATTTGGAGCATGTAGACAAGTATAAATAATATCACCTATAATCCACCACCCCAAAATAACCTCTGATAACATTTTGGTTTCTTTCCTCCCAGTCTTTTTTGTTTGTTTTAAACTATGGGAACCATACAGCTTATACATTTTGCAGTCTGCTTTATTCTGTTAACAATTTATTACTAGCACTTTCCCTTAACATTAAGCATTCTTTACAATGTGGCACTGGATTCCAAGACCATTCCTCACATGGTGTTTTCTGTGGAGCCTGTGGAGGGAACCGTGGGAGATATAATGAACCATCATCAGCATTTTCTTTTTACAGCAAATGCGGTAGAAAATTTTGTATGATTATTGCTGCAGTTGCTCAAAAAAATGAGGTCATAATACTAAAATGTAATTCAGCAAGGGTGACTTTCATAAGTGCCAATCTTATGAGATTGGAATATTTAACTGTTGGTAGCTCAGCAGGATCCGAGACATAAGGCAGATGTCTGGAAGAGTGGATGGAGGACAGGTAGCCGTTAGGGGACCTTCGCTAAATGTCACTTCCCAGAGATGAGCTCCTGATTCAAAGCTGCTTTAAGGTTTTAGGTTACCAGAGAGTCTATTCAGCTAGTTAGTTCTTTAAGAGACTGAACAATACCTTAGTAAACTAGGAAAGAATATGACTTGCCTAGAGGGAAGAAGTAGAGGAAAGAAAGCATCATGCCCCCTGCTCTGACTCTTACGCATTGTCTCCTGTTAGCATACAGTATAGAATATTTTACACTTATCCTGGGTCCTCACAGCACTGTGAGGCATGGAGGAGTTATTCCTATTCTTACTTTACCAGTAAGAAAACTGAGGCTTGCAGAAGGTAAATGATTTGTCCAGGGTCACATTCCAATAAGTAATGGAACCAGGGCTAGAATTCAGGTTGTCTGACCTGGTCTGGGCTCCTCCCACTCTGCTGTCTATTTTCTTCAGACTCTGGCTTTTGGGCTCCTTTGGAAGGTTGATCAACAGCTGTCTCGTACTTATTCTCTATTCTTGACATCTGGGCCATGCCTAACTCGTAGTGCAGAAGTTCTCAAAGTGTGAACCCCCAAAACAGAAGCATCAGCTTTACCTGGGAACTTGTAAGAAATGCAAATTCTCAGCCCCCATCCAGACATTCTGTGCTATACTAAGCCCTCCATGTGGTTCTAATGGACTCTAAGAATCGCTGTCCTAGTAGTTCTCTGTAAATATTGTTGAATGAATACTTCCTAGAATTCTCACAGACTTTCATTAAAATATTTAAGGACTCCCATTTGTATTTATATTTGAAAATTTCCAGTGGCTGTTCTGGAATCACCTCTAATTAACCAGTCCCCTGTGGGAGAAGGGGAGTGTTTTAATCCCTCAGTTACGAGGAGGTCCAACACCAGGTTCTTACATATGAAAAGTGTAACAAGAGAGAAGGCATCAAATAGATAATATGCAAGCGTATGTCAGATATAAGAGCATAATATAAGTAATTTTTATTGAGCACTTATTATGTGTCACACCCTGTTCCTAAATACTTTACATGAATCAACTCATTTAATCCTCACCACAACTTTGAGTTAAGCATACGTCTCTATTTTACAGATGATCAAAACCAAGGCCAGGAAACTTGCCCAAGATTCCAAAGAGCCCAGATTAAACCCCAGAACTTCTGATACCAAAAGAAAACAGATCACCTGCCATTATATGTTACCTTCCCATGCTCTGTTTCCTCTGGAGGAGAGCACAGTAGCAAGCCACAGGGAAATATGTTGAGTGGAGACTCATAGGGCGTCTCTTGCATCCAGAACAGTGCCCAGCACGTTATTGATGCTTGATATTTGTCAAATGAATGAATAAGATGAGCTATACAGACAATAATTCTAATAACCCATTGCCGTGGAGTCAGTTTTGACTCGTAGCAACCCTATAGAACAGAGTAGAACTGTTCCATAAGGTTTCCAAGGAGCGGCTGGTGGATTCGAGCTGCCAAGCTTTTGGTTAGCAGCCGTAACTCTTAACCACTACACCACCAGGGTTTCCAGTAATTCTAATAGGAGTGTTCTAATAGGAATTTTCCATGGAGGGTGGGATCTGAGTTGGAGATTATAAGTGGAGAGGGAGAGAAAATGCAATCCAAAGCAGAGAAATGGGAAGGTCAATAGTGTAGATACAGCCAATCCAAGCCATCAGGGTGGTGGGTAAGCCATTTGCCTGCAGGAATCGGGGAGGCAAAGGAAGAGATCCTGCAAGGGGAATACCAGTGAAACTGGAGTGAGTGGGGAGCCTGAGAGCCAGCCCAGAGAGTTTGGATTTTATCCTGTTTTCATGAAAGGTCATTGGACGGTTCTGAGTATGGGTGCAAAGGGCCAAAGTAACAATTTAGGACAATTCAGCATATCTGTTCTTATTTTTAATTATACGAAAACAAAGGAAAGTCAGCTAGACTCTAAATCTGGGGGAGTTTGCAAAGACGTGAACAAGAAAACGATCTTTCAAAAAAAGTCAGATAGCCAGCCACTTTGATTCGTTACAATGCATGCAGCGATAATAATTACAACATGCCTGTCAGTAATGCCTGCAGTTACATTTGATAAAAATGAGGTTTATGGTTCACTGCAAGAAGCCTGAAGTGCTGTTATAGGAAGGAGGGATGAAAAATCAAAAGGGCCATGGGGCCAAAAATGGAGATGGTGAAGTTGCTATAATCCCTGTTATTCAAGGGCAGAATAAAAGCAATCATCCAATCTATTTATTTAAAATAAATATTTATTATAAATCATCCTATAGCTTAAACAAAGCTTCTTTGCAAAAGACAAAGACCTGGAAGTAAGTCACTTGCTCTTTTGATATGTGGGCAGATCTGTTTGAACTACACTGCCCATTCAACAGTGAACAGGCAGATGAATATGGAGATGCAACGTGCACATTGCGTGTCCACAGCACACACATAAAATCCAGCCTTAGATGGAATCAATGACTACTATTGCTACTACCCATTGCCTTGGGCTCATAGTGGCCCTATAGGACAGAGTAGAACTGCCCCATAGGGTTTCCAAGGAGCGGCTGGTGGATTCGAACTGCCGACCTTTTAGTTAGCGGCCAAGTTCTTAACCAGTGCGCACCAGGGCTCCAAAACAATAACAGTACTCCTTTGCTGTTGTTGTTGTTCTGTTTTCCTGACTACCTGCCTTTCATCTGTTTTAGTTTTTTTTTAAGAAAACTTATAGGTTTGAGACATTGCAATGTCCACCACCCATTTAAACATTTAAACAGAGTTATGAGTGATTATAAATACTGAAGATCACTAAATTTGATCCAATGAAGGATAAAATTCTAGTATGATTTTGTATCCTGCAGCTTTGCTGAATTCATTTATTAGCTCTTTAATTTTTTTTTTCTTTTTGTGTGTGTGTGTGTGTGTGTGGATTCTTTAGGGTTTTTTAATGTTTACTTTTTATTCTCCAGTAATGGTTACACAAAAGTCCATGGGCTTGAATTTGTTCGCGTCTCATATGTGCAGGTCGAGCCCACTTTCTGCATATGTCTCCACAAAACTTCATCCTGGCTTACTGCAGTGCAGTCAATTACTTAATATGGCCCTTCTAGCCACAGTCTTTGTAACTCTCACCAAATGACCGGGTGAGGCTATGCAGATGAGATGCTTGTTGCCCACCAAGGGGATTGGATAGCTTGCTAACAATGGAAATAAGGTACAGGGCACCCTTATGGGGGATGGGAAAATGGGAATTGGTCAGTTTTGCCATCCTGTTAGGCTAAAAGAGAGCCAATTCCAGGGCAGAGAGAGAATCCAACTACCACCAAGAAGAAGGGACGGGAGCGGAGTGAGTCCTTTGGACCTGGGATCCCTGTGCTGAGACCCTCCTAGACCCGGAAGACAGAGAGAGAGAGCTGTATCACTGAAGATGGCACGATGACAAGAAGCAGCAGCAGAGGCAGCAGAACCAGGAGACTGGAGGAGATGATGTTACCCACGGAATGAGAGAGCTGAGTCCCTTCAAGCGGAGGCTTGCCGGCAGAGTGGGGTGCCTCTAGTCACTTGCTGGCAGAGCTAAAGAGCTTTGTAACACTTGCCCAAGCAGGGAAGAGGCCAGGTCAATGAGCTGAGGGGCTGAGGGCCAGAAAGAGATCTGTCTGCGAGCATGGCTGAGAAGAAGCTGTCCTGATTGAAGAACTGTATCCTGAGTATTTCCTGATCCTGAAATGTAACCTGTTACTTCCCTAATAAACCCCATAATTGTGAGTATGGTCTGTAAGTTCTGTGTGGCCATTACAATGAGTTACCGAACCCAGAAGAGAGTGGAGAGAGCCCTGGGACGGATAGATGGCGTCAGAATTGGTAAAAAGGTTGGAAGCTGGAGGCATGTCTAACCTCTGCCTCACAGGATTCAGCCTTGGGCTATTGATGCGGATAATGATTCTTCTCCCTTGTGAAGTCAGAGGAAGTCAGAAGCCTCCGCTGAGCCATTTTTAGTTACTTTCAGTTCTAATTAGAGCCCTTTGGAAGCAAAAGTAAAAGTACTTGAGGGTACATCAGAGGATTTCCCCCCAAGTTTTTCTCTTTCCTTTTATTTTACTTTATTTTAAATTTCAAATGTGTGATCATTGTCACAAGTCAAACCCTAAAGAGATATAATAGGTCCGCAATCCTTGTCTGTAATTCTGAAATTCAAAAAGCTATGAAAATGGAAATTTCTTTCATAAGTTTATGGCAAATTCATTTGGAGGCAAAACTGACCTGAACTTATTTGAGTCCGTTTGTAGTCTCTATTTCTCCTACTTGTGTGAAAATCATAGGTTTTGCTGCAGAAATGTTAACATCCTTAATCACTAAGTAATACCCCAGAGCCTACTGGGGTAGGGGTGGGGTTACGTATATATACAGGCACTATTTTACCTTTCTAAATTCAAGAACATTTTGAATTCTGAGACGTATCTGTCACCAAGGAACTATCTGAAACCATATGAAGAAAATATTGAGACTTTTTCTTTACACACCATTCCCCTTCCTGAGGAAACTGATGTTATCAGTGTGAGATACTGCTCTCACCTCTTCTCTCTATTTTTCACCGCATACGCACACACACACAGGATTTTGTTTCTAAATAATAGTAACAATATAAGGATTACAGTATTCACTTTACTTTGTACCTCCCCTTTTTTCTCATGACATGGTGTTTCCTCCAGAACAACACTTAAGAATCCAACTTACTCTTTTTCAATAGATAGATAGCTGCCATTGAGTTGACTCTGCCTCATGTCGAGCTTATGTGCAGCAGAATGAAATGTTGCCTGGTTCTGCATTATCCTCTATTGCTGGCATGTTCCAGCCCTTCGTTGCAGCTATTGTACCACTCTATCTCACCAAGGGTCTCCCTTGCTCTTGCTGTACTTCTACTTCACCAAACATGATGTCCTCTTCCAGCGATTGATCCTCCCTGATGACATATCCAAAGCAAGTGAGTTGAACAATGTTCTGTTGTGATCCATAAAGTTTTCATTGATTAATTTTCAGAAGAAGATTGCCAGGCCTTTCGTCCTGGTCTGTCATAGTCTAGAAGCTCTGCTGAAACCTGTCCACCATGGGTGACCCAGCAAATATTTGAAATATTGGTGACATAGCTTCCAGCATCACAGCAACATGTAAGCCACCACAGTATGACAAACTGACAGATGGGTGGTGATCTTTTTTAATACCTGTACAATATTCCACAATATGGCTGTATCATACTCTAATCAACCATTCCATTACTGATGGACATGTTATTTACACTGTTTTGTTTTTGAGGATCAAATATTACTGATTATAAAATGACAACTTGTCTATAGAGTTGAATCCATTCTATATACGTTGGCGTATTGATTGGCCCAAACATTTTCCTATCCATTATACAAATAGAAACTCTGAGACAGAGAATGTTAAAAAAAGAAAGAAAGAAAAAATTATCTCCAACCTATTGATTTTCTTTTTTTTTTCCGTGACATTTAGGCTTTCTGTGCATTGGGGTTTGCAAGCAGGTAGCCTGCCAAGGCACTGTCCTGCACAGCCATGGGCACTGGGAGCGCTCAGCCGGCCTTCAGCTCAGTTCACTAACCAAGACACGTTAGGTTTCCATAATTCAGACTTCTTGGGCGAGGGTCTGACAATGCCTTTTCTCAGGGACAAAAAGATAGCTTTAGGGAGTGCAGGATGCACCTGCTCAGGATGGCCAAGTTCAATGACTCTAGGCTCTGTCTGCTGCTAACAAACAAGCCAAGTCATGGAATTTCAATAAATAATTTAACCCTGGCTCCAGTTTCAGCTTCAGCATTCACTTTCAGCACCGGATGCCATTGCTGTTTGCAAGCAGGCCCCGCCTCCCCATGAGGTATGGAAATTTGGTTGAGATTCACTGACATTTTTAGGACCTAGAAGGGCTGAATTACCATGTGCAATAGTAGAGATTTCCTTTTCCTTTTTCTTTCTTTTCTTTTTTTAATTGGAGTAAAATATATATAACAAAACATTTGCCATTTTAACCCTTTTTAAGTGTACAATTCGGTGACATTAATTACATTCACCAGGTTGTGCAACTATCACCACTACCCATTTTCAAATGTTTTCTATCCTCCTCACCAGGGGATGAGATTTTTTCCTAAACAGGAGTTATATGAAATCCAGATGTGCCAAGGTGTGATTTTTAAAATAAAACAAGAAAAACTGGATATCACTGGCCTGTTGCTTTGGTTATGAAGGTCTTTACGCTGTTGTTATATGAGGCCTGTGTCTTCCAAAGATTTTGAAGACCAGCCTTTTCAAACACTCATAGGCATAAGTCACCTGGAGATCTTACTAAAGTACAGATTCTGATTCAGTAAGTCTAGGGTGGGGCCCAAGAATCTACATTTCTAACAAGTTCCTGGGGGTGCCCCATGGTGCTGGCCAGAGGACCCACTTTAAGTAATACGGCGGTGGACAGCCTAGAATTTCTTCCTATCAAGAAAGTCTTTCCTTTTAGGGCCATAGCTTGGAGTTCTGGGGGAGAAAGAGAGAGCTCTTCATGTGACTAGGTTGAGAGGTAAATTTATTCTCATTTTCCTAATGTTACAGGACATCTTATTCTAGCTATAATTCCTATCTGCTAATGTAGAAAGGCTAGGTATGGGAATTGTATTTGTTTCCTAGAGCTGCTGTAACAAAATGCCATAAACTGGGTGGCTTAAAATACCAGAAATTTATTTTCTCACAGTTTTGGAGGCTAAACGTCTGAAACCAAGGTGTTGTCAGGACCCTGCTTTCTCTAAAGGCTCTAGGGAAAGGTCCTTCCTTGCCTCCAATTAACTTCGGGTGGTTCCTGGCAATCCTTAGCGTTCCTTGGCTTGTAGATACTTCTCTCCAGTCTCTGCCTCTGTCTTCATGTGGCCATCGTCCCTTGTATCTGTGTCACTCTGTATCTCTTCTCTTTTTATGAGGACACCAGTCATATTGGATTAGGACCTGGCCTACTCCAGTATGACATCCTGTTAACTAATAACATCTTCAAAGATCCTGTTTCCAAACAAATTCATACTTCCAGGTACTGGGGGTAGGACTTCAACATACCTTTTTGGGAGATGTAATTCAACCTATAACATAGGTGTTATTTTTGTGTCTCATCCTTTCAGAGCACTTTTGCACACATTATCTCGTTTGATCCTCACAGAAAGCTTGTGAAGCAGGTGGGTACTATTATTCTTCCCACTACAGATGAGGGAGAGAGCTTTGAGGCCAGTTCAATTCACCCCCTTTTTTATCTTTGTGGGTGAAAGGACTGAGAGGAAGAAAGTGCCTTATTCAAAGCTGGTGACATGACTGCAAATGCTATAGGCTAAAATTCCGTGATGATCATATACTCTACTTATATTTGTTTCTAAGGCCTTGTTTCTCTTCAGCCCCATGGTATGTCTCTGAGGTGGTCTTTGCATTCAGTCTACATTTTGCGCAACTAGAATGAATATGTCTGGCTTTGAACTGTATCAAAGGACTGAGAAGAGAAAAATAAAATAAAATCTGTTTCATGACTTAGAAAGAAATCATGATAAAGAAAGATGTGACAAGAGCTAATTGGAAAAGCACAAGGGGAAAGTATGCTTCTCATTTTATCTTTGCATCATTTCTTCTAACCCTTCAGCAGAACTCTGGTTTCTGTGTAGAAGTGTCTGCAGAATTCCACCCATGGTTAGTGTTATAAATAAAACACGAAATCAACAAATGATGCTGACATTCCCACTGGTCCTTATTAAGACCTCAGAATCTTTCTATATCATGCTTCCAGCATGGGAGATGAAGCACAAGTTGAAACTTCTTTGCCATTCCCGTGCCTCCATCTAAAGATAATTTGAAGGAGCTGATCCTAAGCATTAGATAGGATCTAGAAGTCCACCGCTATTAATGCTTGAAGGCCATTGCTTAGCATCATCTATCTAAACATAGCCTAACAATAGCAGGCTTCCTTCCTTAGCTAGGTGTTGCAAGTAAAGGGAAGCTATTGTGACTTTGGCTCGTCCTTGCTTATAATGGTAGAAATGGTCTTGTGGGGGTTGGGAGGTGGAGAGATGGCCATAATTTTTAACAAACAGATGGAGCATCTGTGTTTTGTTTTGTTTTGTTTTGTTTTACCTTCAAGCTAAATGGAAATAACAGGTGATGTACTTTGATGACTATCTACTATTCCAGACCTATGGATGGAGCAGTCTCTGTTAGAACTGGAAACACAACTTCACATCTTTTGATATACCAAAATTACTGGTTTGAGGGATCCACTCCATGGATCCTGTTGTTCAGATGTGGAAGTCAAACAGGTTTTTTGGTGCTTGTGAATGTAAGTATCCTGAGAACACTGTTCCCCATTCTAAGACTTACAGAAAGGATCCACATCAGGAGGAGAACAATCCCTGTTCCTCACTTATTTTGGCATCATCTCATGGGGAGTTTTGTATCTTTATCATGGTCACTTTCAGTTTCTTCTTCTGGGCATGGAAAAACTCAGTGGAGAATTTTTATTAGAGCTCTTTATGAGAAAAAATCATTTCTAACTTATTTGTGCCCCATCAGTATTGCTGGACAAGTTGAGTATGGAGAGATTCAGAGAATTTTTGAGCTAGGCATTATCTAGTTGTCCCTTCATTTTACAGGTGAGGATTCTGATGACCAGTTTGAGCAATGACTTTCCCCAAAACAAAACCAGTTGCTGTTGAGTCAATTCTGATTTATGGCAACCCCACATGTTACAGAGTAGAACAGCTCCACAGAGTTTTCTTGGCTGTAATCTTTATGGAAGCAGATTGCCCGGCCTTTCTTCCATGGTGCTGCTAGGTGGGTTTGAACCACAACCTTTAGGTCAGTAGTTGACCACTAACCATTTTTACTACCCAGGGACCTTATGACTCACCCAAGGGCACATTTATCTTGCAGACAACTGGGGCTGGCAGCTGGTCTTCTGACTCCTACTAGTTGGCAGGAAGCAGAGAGCTGTCTCTTCTAACTTTAAGAGAATTTGGTAGGTCTTGGAAAAATTCCCTTTCTGAAGACAAATACTAGCTCTTTAATCTTTGCTCCCAGATTGTAGCTTCCTGAGTGACAGCCTAGACTATTGTTTGTACAGTACAATTGTTGTTGTTGCTGTTAGGTGCCGTCGAGTCACTTCCAACTCATAGCGTCCCTATGTACAACAGACACTGTCCGGTTCTGCGCCATCCTCACAACCGTTGTTATGTCTGAGCCCTTTGTCGCAGCCACTGTATCAAGCTATCTCATTGAGGGTCTTCCTCTTTTTCACTGACACTCTACTTTACCAAGCATAATGTCCTTCTTCAGGGACTGGTCCCTCCTGATATCATGTCAAAAGTACCTGAGACGAAGTCTCGCCATCCTGGCTTCTAAAGAGCATTCTGGCTGTACTTCTTCCAAGACAGATTTGTTCATTCTTCTGGCAGTCCATGGTATATTCAGTATTCTTCGCCAACATGATAATTCAAAGGCATCAATTCTTCTTCAGACTTCCTTATTCATTGTCCAGCTTTTGATTGCATATGGGGTGATTGAAAATACCATGACTTGGGTCAGGTGCGTCTTAGTTCTCAGAGTGATATCTTTGCTTTTTAACACTTTAAAGAGGTGTTTTGCAGCAGATTTGCCTAATGAAATACGTCTTTTGATTTCTTGACTGCTGCTTCCATGGGTGTTAATTGCAGATCCAAGTAAAATGAAATCCTTGACAACATCAGTCTTTTCTCCATTTATCATAATGTTGCTTATTGGTTCAGTTGTGAGGATTTTTATTTTCTTTATGTTGAGATGTAATCCATGGTGTTTGATCTTCATCAGTAAGTGCTTCAAGTCCTCTTCACTTTCAGCAAGTGAGGTTGTGTCATCTGCATATTGCTGGTTGCTAAAGAGCCTCCCTCCTGTTCTGATGCCGTGTTCTTCATATAGTCCAGTTTCTCGGATTATTTGCTCAGCATACAGATTGAATAAGTATGGTGAAAAGGTACAACCCTGATGCACACCTTTCCTGATTTTTAGCCATGCAGTATCCCCTTGTCCTGTCTGAACGACTGCTTCTCAATCTATGTACAGGTTCCTCATGAACACAATTAAGTATTCTGGAATTCCCGTTCTTCACAATGTTATCCATAATTTGTTGTGATCTACGTAGTTGAATAAAATAAAAAATGAAACACAGATAAACATCTTTCTAGTATTCTCTGCTTTCAGCCAAGATTCATTGGACATCAGCAATGATATCCCTCATTCCACGTCCTCTTCTGGATCCAGCTTGAATTTCTGGCAGTTCCCTGTCGATGTACTGCTATAACCATTTTTGAATTATCTTTAGCAAAATGTTACTTGCATGTGATGTTAATGATATTGTTCAATAATTTCCTTATTCTGTTGAATCACCTTCCTTTGGAATGGGCACAAATATGGATCTCTTCCAGTTAGTTGACCGGGTAGCCGTCTTCCAGATTTCTTGGCATAGATGAGTGAGCACTTCCATCATTGCATCCATTTATTGAAATATCTCAACTGGTATTCCATCAATTCCTGGAGCCTTGTTTTTCACCAATGCCTTCAGTGAAGCTTGGACTTCTTCTTTCAGTACCATGGGTTCTTGATCATATGCTACCTCCTGAAATGTTTGAACATCGACCAATTCTTTTTGGTGCAGTGAGACTGTGTATTCCATCTGGGGCAGATTTATTTTTTTTGTGAGGATACAGTAAATAGAAAATTTCCTGCCTTCGTCTGCCTCTCGGAAAAGGTTTTCATTTCCCTTTTGGGCCTGGGGAATTACAAAAGACAGAGACCTTTTCAATTATAACCTGGCTTAAACTTGAACATATAACTCAGCTTGGAGTGAGTCCAAATTGCCTTTTTCTAGATAGAGAAAACCCAATTAGGCCTCCTTGATGCAAAACCTGGCTCAGTTTCTATGTCTGTAACTGTGCAGCTATTTTTAAAAGCCCTATAATCATCCAGGGCTACAATCTTCATGGTAAGTTCTCTAGGAGCTCGAAAGAAATCAGTTAGATGGGCTCACGTGACAGGGGTAATTTAGCTGGCAGAAATATTACCCTATTAAACAATGGCATAGAAGACTTTCTCTAGGCCTTTAGTGTGCTGGTAGGGCATAATGAGAGTGAGGAAGAAGGGTTGAACCCAGAGGGCAGAGTGATGATAAATTGAGTGACATGTATTGTGTGCTTACTCTCTACCAGGCACTGTGCTACCACATTACATGCATTATTTTTCTTAAACCTTCCAATAACCCTGTGAGGAAGAAGGAGGAGTATGGAAGGGAGGGATTTAGCTTCACGCCTCCTATTTTATATTCCCTGCCAGGGCTCAGGAGCTGCAGTGTCATTCTGGATTCCCTAGCCTGATGGATTCAATGTGGATTCTCTCCACGTTAAAGCAGGCTAAACCTTGATTCGAATACAAACCCTGTAATAACCCAATGATAAAATGTTGAAGGACTTTTTTCTTCCTGAGCCTTCA
Organism: Trichechus manatus latirostris; assembly: GCF_000243295.1. NCBI lineage: Eukaryota > Metazoa > Chordata > Mammalia > Sirenia > Trichechidae > Trichechus > Trichechus manatus. Next base: position 11,787,268 of record NW_004444001.1, on the reverse strand, counting down.
ACAAGAGAATAGAATGACAAGGAAGCAAGGAATAGCAGGACCATCTCTGAAGATGACTCTTGAAGGGATTCAGTTCCATTTCTCATATTTTCTAAGCAGGGGTGGATTACCCAGTAAGCGTGGTAGCATGGCTTAACTGGGTTTACTTACTAATCTGTAGTGCACGATTTCACATGGGTTTCACCACATCGTTGATATGGTGAAAAACAGGTGAAATCGTGCACTACAGATTAGTAAGTAAGCCCGTGTGTACCTTGCTTATTGGGTAATCCATCACTGCTTTAAGAGTATGTCTGAATTACTAATACTGACAATTTGGACTGAGATTTCAGCCATCTCTGTTGTATTGCAAACTCCACCCCTACGAATTAGCTCGAGACCTTGGAAAAGTCATCTAACTCTTTGGACCTCTTCTGCCCTAGTCTGAACAAGGAGTGGGTTGGATGAAGTTTGAGGGAAATGGGAAGGGGTAGTGTAGCCTTCCAAAAGATGCTTCTTTGACTGCTTTCTGAGGTATCATGGAAAAGACATTCGAGGAAAGCTGTGAGAAGGCGAAGCCCTAAAGGACTGGTGAAGGTGGTCTCAGCTGGTTCTTGCTTTATACCCTCATTTCCCATTTAACCTATAGCGCAAACTCCCGACCCACAGGTCCACCTGCTTGCTTTTTGGAAGACAGACATGCCCAAGGGTAGAATGCTAGCCCTCAAGCTCCTTGCTCATCCTCTTAGCAAACATTAATCTATGAGCCAGGAGTGGTGCTGGGAGCTGGGGATTGTACTAGCTCATTGAGTCTCTGTTTAGCCATTGAAATTCTTAGACACAAATAAAAGATTCAGTGATGGTTACCTTCTCCCAGACATATTTTAGAGGATTTTTTTAGGCTATCTCTCCTAAAGTATTCACTTTATAAATAAGAAAATTAAGGTCCAGGTTGGGGAATTACTTGCCCTAGACCACACAGCTCTTTGTGACAAAACTAGGTCTGGAAGTCAAAACTTCTAATCTGCCTTTTTTTTTTAATTTATTAAAGTGCCCTCTTTGCTTAAAGGACTAACCAAGGAAGTAAATTCATTGGAATATCCTACTTCTCCAAACGTTCTGGCTAGTTGATGTCTTACTGCACTTATATAGGAAAACATAACTATTCCAAATTCATAGTGTTCATATTTAAGGCAAAACGAAGCATTCTGTTGTCTGTCACCTCCAAATTAATTAAAGAGGAATGTGTTTGTTGCTTGTTTGTAGGTCTTACCATCTCAGCCAGCCCTTAAGTAATTTTAAATACAGAATTTTAAATGGAAATTTAAACAGCTCTGTGATAAGAAGTGCCAGCCCTTTGGCCTGGGGCACTCATTGTAAACTCTTGCAGTTATGAGCTGCAGAGGTCACAAGTTGGCTGGATCTTACATAGGGTATGATAGGTAAAAACTCACAGGTCTGTCTGGTTTCAGGGTCTCAGGAAGCTACTGTTGCCCTTGCTCTTCCTTTCCCAAATCCTCACTCACCTGCTGGCAGATGCCTGAAACCCCACCATTGGAGCTTCTTCCCCTTTGCTTAATGTCTAATACCAAAACCTAAACCCATTGCTGTCGAATGTCTGATAGGCAATGCTAAATAAAAACATCCTGGGAGGAATAAATGTTAAACAATTGTCCACCATCATACTTGACTGAGAATGCCTTCAGAGATGGCTTTGAGAGATGGGAGTGGGGAAGAGGCATGCTGTTCAAGGCTGGCTGAACAATTAGAGACCAGACCAATATGGTAGGAGTAGCAGAGCCGGGGGGATAGCAGCCCCTAGGAGGTAGGCCTTTGACTGCTTTGTGGCTTTGCCTGTCATTGGTCTTGAAAAGACTGGTATCCTCAGACTGGAGGAAGAAAAAGAGGTGGAGAATTCCTGTGTGGGTTTCCCTGATAGAGCAGGAAAGACAAGACCAAGTACTTGCAGTTCCCTACATGCCTACATAGTTTTATGAAGCCTCATATATTCTGCCTGGATGTCTTTATCCACCGCTTACCCTTCAAGGCTCATTTCAAGGATTGTTGTTCCTGAACCCCTTCCCTGAACCCTCAGATGGACTCCTTTGTGCTCCCGTTCTACCCATGCTGTGTCATTGCATTATACTCATGACCTGCACACCATCTCTGTACATTTTTCTGCCCCCATTGAATGCCAGCTTCTCAAGGAGAGGGCCTGTGTCTCATTCATCACTGCACTCCAATCTCTGGCACAGAGCAGGCCCTCAGTGAAGATGCTCATCAAGCTTCGTGACTCTGCCCTGCTCAGGTGGCTGGGTGACTACCTATGGTTGAGCGTGGAGCTAGAGCCTTCTAGTACTCTATGCAGCCAGAAAAGCCAAACATAGGGCTTTATGGAGATCCTAAGGAGTCCTGGTTGTGCAGAGGTTAAGCACTCGACTGTTCATTCCCACCAGCCGCTCCACAGGAGAAAGGTGCGGCAGTTTGCTTCTGTAGAGATTACAGCCTTGGAACCAGATGGGGCAGTTCTACTCTATCCTACAGGGTTGCTATAGGTCACAATCGACTCAATGGCAATGGGTGGTAGTATGGAGGCCCTTCATTTTAGAAAAAGCAAAGTTTATAGCCATTGTTGGTAGGAAGGAAAAAGTGCTTGGAGAGAGGAAATGTGGTTGAGAACATATGGCCTGAGGCTACATTAAGCTGGGGAGCACTTGAGCTGACTGGCTAGGATTTCTGAACCCAGTCACAGTGCTCTCTTCTCTGTCACCCTCAGGGAGAACCCTCCCCACAAAGCTTAACCACTTTGTGTGGAGATGCAACCAAAAACACATCAGTTGGCAGGTGAAACTGTGGCATTGTTATGACTGCATCGGCTTGAAGTTTTTCAGACGTCACTATCTAAAATGTGCTCTCCATTCCCTGAATGACTCAAAATGTTGCACTTCTTTCAGGGCCTCTGCAGGGACTGAAGATGAAAAAGGAACAGACATAGAAGTGGTGTGGCAGATAAGGGGCCATATAAAGAAGCTTCCACTTTAGATACGAAAACAGGAAGCAAGAAGAGTAGGGATAAACAAAATCTTGTGTATCCGTACAATGGAGTATTAAAAAACCCTATCAGTTGCTGTCCGGTCAGCTCCCACTCATGGCAGCCCATGTGTGTCAGAGTAGAACTGTGCTCCACAGGGTTTTCAGTGGCTTATTTTTTAAAAGTAGATTGCCAGGCCTTTTTTTCAAGGTGCCTCTGGGTGGACTTGAACCTCAGAACTTTCGGTTATTGGCTGAGCACATTACCATTTGCCCCACCTAGGGTTTTATGGAATATTACTCAGCCATTAAAGTGGAATGAAGTATTGATCCCACTTATATGAAATATCATAGGTAAATGCATAGAGACCAAAGTTTACTAGTGGTTACCAAGGGTGGAGTAGGGGAAGAGATAGGGGGTGTATGGCTTAAGGGTGATCGAAACTTTGGAAATGGATAGTGGTGATGTTTGCACAATGTGGTGAAAGTAATTAATGTCTCTGAATTGTACATACACATAAAATGGGTGAAGTGGCAAATGTTTTGTTATATATATTTCACCACAATAAAATCTTTTAAAAAATTAAAAAAAAAAAAGTAGGACAAAGCAATGTCCAAGTACTATGTAGCCTGATCCAACCTGTCACACTCATTCCAACCCAGGAATTCTGATTCAATGTCCACAGTGGGCTCAGGGATCTCTTCTGTTGGTTTATTTGTTTGTTTTGTTTCTTAAGTTTCTTAGGTGAATTTGTTGTACACCCCTAATTGAGCATCACTAAGTTAGAGGTTCTCAGTCCTAACTGAACACCTGGAGAACTTTGGGGGAAAAATGCTGATGTCTAAACCCTGTCCCAGATTAATTAAATCAGACTTTCTGAGAGTGGGCCCTGGGTATTGCATCTTTTCAAGAGTAGAATATCAAGCTCTTGGAAAGTACTCCATCGACATATTATAAAATTCTAATTTTTGCAAAAATTTTTCAGATGGCGCAGGGTTTAAGAAACTCTGTTTAATAAATCTCATGACACAGATTTGATTTTAGTGTCGTAAGCTTTTAATCTGTCATATTTGGGAGTTGCGGGTTGATGAGAGCTTATTGAGCACAACTGAGAGGTAGGATGACATATCCTGTGATTTCTCTAAAGTCTTTCCAGGCCAGCTTAGGCTATTAAGATGCAGTATTAAAAACTCAGCTTTCAGACAGCCAGAGCAGAGGGGAGGACAAGTAATAATTGAGGAATTTCAGCTATCACCGGCTCGCAAACACCAACCCTTGTAGGCGAAGCAGAGCCCGATGTCAAGATACCCTTGTTTGGTAGGAAGATTATAAGAATTACAGGATCATTCCATGAATGTAGAGGAAATGATTTCATGATCAAGAGCTGGAACTAATTTCCGTAACATCTTGAATAACAAAATATATGTCGGGGGAGGAAAAGAAAACTTTTGACAGTGGCCTAATGAAGTGGAAAGCATGTTTCCTCCATCAGGACTGGATTCTCCAAGGGAAGGCTCAAGTGAGAAGACATCTTCTTCAAATTAAGCCCATGTGGGAAGGAATTCTGTTTATTTGAGGCTGCAGATTTGTATCGCGCTTTGGTTTCCTGTGCTGTGGTACACTTCTGAGATGGAAGAATTCCAGCTTTCCGCTTTCCTGATTCGAGCATTTTGAGCCATAATTAGACCTAAAGAATAACATGGCGGTCCTGTAAATATTTGTGACAAAGGTTCCTGGAGCTTGAGAGAACACAAAATCTTCTACTGGGCTTCTGTAGAAAATCGCCAGGAATCTGCCACAGACCTGATTCCTCAGCTTTGCCTGTCAGTCTGCCAGGCATTCCAGCCCTTCTCATCCTTGGTTCCTGAACTACTCAAAACCATGTTTGGTTGGATAAGGTTGCTCTGCTCAGAAACCCAATGGCTTTGTTGAGAACGGACATGCACGTGCCTATAATTGTACCAACAGCTAACCAAATATGAGTCACTTTCCCCTATCACCCATCATAGTAAATGTGAGACCAACCTGGTTTAGGAACTCTCTTCTCTAGCCAACACACAGTGACCATAATTCTTCCTATGTTTGCTTTCTCTGTTGATTGTACTATTGTTCCCCACACAAAACCCTGCACACTGAGGTAGTATTGAATTTTTGCTCCACCAAAGAAAGGTCTATTGACTCTTACTAAGGCATAGTGTTTCACAAACAGATGTATTTAATTAGCACTCCCTACATGTTTATTTTCTGCGGTAATAGTGAGGATAGCTGCAAATTTATAAAGCAGATACCATGTTTTTTATACATACTATCATCCAGTCATATAAAAACCCTGAAAGTAGGTATTACTGCCCCTAGTTTGCAGATGAGGAAATTGAGGCTAAGTGTATCAGTTATCTGCTGGATAACAAACAACCCCAATCTTAGTGGCTTTAAACCATGTAGCATTTATTTTGCTCATGAACCTGTAATTTGGATAGAGCTCAGTGGAAATAGCTCATCTTTACTTCGCAGAGGTATCATTTAGGACAGCTCAAAGACAGGGCTGGAATCATTTGAAGTCGCACCTACTCACATGTCTGTAGGTTAATGCCAGCTTTCAGCTAAGAACTTAGCTAGGGCTATCAGCTGGAATACTATACAATACCTCTCCACAGGCTCTGGGCTTCCTCACAACATGGGGGCTGGACTCCAAGGGCAAGCATCCCGAAAGAGAGAGAGAGCCAGGAGGAAACTGCATCATCCTTTATGACCTAGTCTCGAAAGTCACACATCGTGTCACTTTGGCCCCATTCCACTCATGAGGGCAGCCACAAAGGCATGCTCCATCTCAATGAGGAGGGAAAAATAGACTCCACCTTTGGATGGGGATATGGCTAGGTTCTAGAAGGAGCATATGGGACTGGAAGTAGCACTGTGGCCACTTTGGGAAATAAAGTCTGCCATACACAGCTGGTTGGTGTCAGGGCTGGAATTTGAACCCAGGTCTGCGTGGCTCTGACACCATACCCTTTGCACTGCTTCATGGAGCTCTGACTTGGTGTTCAGTTGAAGACTCAAGCCTGCCCCTAGTGCAAAGGAATTCAGCTGTTAAATATTATACCTGGGGCTTTAGTATAGCAGAAAGAGCCAAACTTAGAGGCAAGGGGCTGGACTTTGGGGTCTCCCAAGGCTTGGTGTGGGTTTATGATTTTATGACATGAGAGTTGTTCTGCCTTCCAATACATGATGGAGTCACTTTGAAGACATACCAAGGCAATCACTTGTATTTCTTGCCTGCTGGAATCCCAGGGTTTCAGAAAATGAAAAAATAAATAAATAAATAATATGGCCCCTTTTCCTCAGGTACCTGGCAAAATACCTAATTGAAAAGAGGCGAATTCTAAAATAATATATAATGAAGTATAAGAAATCATTATCCCATAACATCGGAGTCAGAGTCCCTGGGTGGTGCACACGGTTAAGTACTTGGTTACTAACTGAAAGTTTGGTGGTTCGAGTCTACCCAGAGGCAAAAAAGTCCTGGTGATCTACTTCTGAAAGATCATAGCCACTGAAAGAAAACCCCAGGGAGCGTAGTTCTACTCTGAAACACATAGGGTCACCATGAGTCGGAATTGACTCAATGGCAACTGTCTTTTTTTTTTTAAACATTGGAGTGAGACAAGATAGATGAGGGAGCCAACAAGGAACGCTTGAACCAAGCGAGCCTTGCAGCATTTCAACATTTTCCCTTTCTTCTTTCCCCTTCTCTCTTTTTTTCCCCCTTTTTTTTTTTTTTTTTTTAAGCTAAGAGAAAATAACATGTTTATAGGCCCCAAAGCCAAAGGCATTGCTGACTTCGGGAGGATAATTATGTTGTCGGGAGTAGATGTATTATTCAAAGGACACCTAACGTAGAGTGGGAAGAGCTGTTAGTTGAGGAGGGAAGCGTCAGAAATAAGAGGATGCCAGCAAAAGGAACAAGGGGGCCACACACAGAACCACCTGCATAATTCCTGGGTCCCAGGACAAAGTGAAAATGAAGGACTCTTTCTTCAAAAATTAAGAATTTCAAGACAGCAATGTTGTGTTCCCATGAGTCGATTTTGGATTCGTAGTGACCCTGTGGGACAGTGTAGAACTGCCCCGTAGGGTTTCCTGGATTGTAATCTTTACAGAAGGAGATTGCCATGTCTTTTTCCCCTGGAGTGGCTGGTGGCTTCAAACTGCCAACCTTTCAATTAGCAGCGAGCGCTTGCACTACAAGGGCTCCTTAAGATAACAATAGCAGAGCATAGAAACAAGTGCAGGCTCTTCTGAGCACAGAGCCCTGTGTGACTGCACAGATTGCATGCCCAGGAAGCTGGCCTCAGTGCATGGGAGACAACAGGTGACAGGGAGGCTGCACAGGGCTGAGTTTTAAGAATAAGGGATAATCTAAAGGTACAGCTACAAGAAAAACCTCAGCTAGGATGAAGACACGAAGAAAAAAAAAATCACTAAGGCCCTGAAAAGGAATCATTTTAAAAGAGGGTGTTAGGCAGAATCAGGACTGGCAAGCGGTTTAAAAGAGATTCATTCACTTACTCAAATAGTTTGGACATGAAAAAATAGAAAACAAATCCATGTAGGAGGGGAAAGAAGAAGTTGAAAGAGAGGACATTGGTGTCAAGGTGGAAAGGGCAGCTCTTTCTCGAGAACGTGTGGAAGAACAGGAGGGTAAATAGAGACTCAGTCAGTGGTAGATTAATGTGAAACTGAAGGCAGGCTGAAGGATGCCCCGAGAGGCCTCAAGTACTGCAATATTATGCAACATAAAAAGTTGTAGGCGGTGTTGGGCTTACAGCCACTGTCAGACCAGGCCTGCTACTCACAGAGTCAAAGGCATCACTGGCCCCTGCTCTCTTAGTCAGACACTTCAACTGAGTAGGCATCGGGATGTGGAGACTAGTTCTTTGGGAGGGGATATTTATACAGCTATATTCAGTTGTTTATAAAACCATCTGATGAGCTAATGTGACAAAGACAGATATTGGATTAATGGGTTACCTGTCACAGGTAATATTTTTAAATTTACCTTGGATTCATCATATTACCCTGCACAGGCAGCCATCTGCATAGGGTTGAGTCAGCCTGTATGTCCAACTTTAGGTAAATGCTTTAGAAACCCTAAAGCCTCAAATGTATACTTGTTACCTGGACTGTTTGTTGAAAGAAAAATGCCCAAATGACTTCCAATGAGTTAAGCCTTTCCTGGCTATTGAGAAAAGGGAATGTTGATTTCGTCAAGGGTAACGCTCCCCATCCTCATGTGAACACAGATCACCGAGTCACATCCATGCTAATGGAAGGCTTACCAACAAGATGATGGAAGGCCAGATCATTTGTTATAAAATAATAATAATAACAAGTAATATTATCTGACTTACACTAATAAGAAAAAGTGGTCAGCTCTGAAGTATTGTTCTTATAAAAAAAACTCTTCCCCTCCCATGTGATATGAATTTGTTCAGTGGTGTATGTTGTTGTCGTTAGCTGCCAGCGAGTCAGTTCCGACTCGTAGCGACCCTATGTGCAACAGAACAAAACACTGCCTGGTCCTGCCCCATCCTCACAATCACTGTTATGCTTGAGCCCATTGTTGCAGCCACTGTGTCAGTCCATCTCGTTGAGGGTCTTCCTCTACTTTACCAAGCATGATGTCCTTCTTCAGGGACTGATCCCTCCTGATAACGTGTCCAAAGTATGTGAGATGAAGTCTCGCCATCCTTGCTTCTAATGAGCATTCTGGCTATACTTCTTCCAAGTTAGACTTGTTAGTTCTTCTGGCAGTCCATGGTATGTTCAATATTCTTTGCCAACACCATAATTCAAAGGCATCAATTCTTCTTCAGTCTTCTTTATTCACTGTCCACCTTTCACATGCATATGAGGCGATTGAAAACACCATGACTTGGGTCAGGTGCACCTTAGTCCTTAAAGTGACGTTTTGCTTTTTAACACTTTAAAGAGATCTTTTGCAGCAGATTTGCATAATGCAGTGCATCGTTTGATTTCTTGACTGCTGTTTCCATGGGCATTGATTGTGAATCCAAGAAAATGAAATCCTCGACAACTTCAATCTTTTCTCTGTTTATTGTGATGTTGTTTATTGGTCTAGTTGTGAGGATTTTTATTTTCTTTATGTTGAGGTGTAATCCATACTGAAGGCTGTGGTCTTTGATCTTCATCAGCAAGTGCTTCAAGTCCTCTTCATTTTCAGCAAGAAAGATTGTGTCATCTGCATATCACACGTTGTTAATGAATCTTCCTCCAGTTCTGATGCCAGTTCTTCTTCGTATAGCCAAGCTTCTCGGATTATTTACTCAGGATACAGACTGAATAAGTATGGTGAAAGGATACAACCCTGACACACACCTTTCTTGACTTTAAACAGTGGTACATAAATAAGTCATTTTATATCCAAAGAAAGTCCTCTTCTCATGACCTTCGCTGCTTTGGCTCCCTTTCCTGTAAGATAACAACCAGCCTGGTGTACTAGAAGGCTAGGAATTGGGAAGCAGGAATTATATCCCTGATTCTGCAACAGGACTGGGTTGTGCAACCATGGGCATGTCATCTAACCTTTCACAACCTATTTCCTTACGAGTAAAAAAGAAAGAGCTAGGCTATTTCATCCCTGAGGTCATTTCCAGCTCCACTGTTACAGAATTTTTATCACTAAGTCGGCAAAATTGTTGTTGAACCCCTTGAGTCTTCAGGGACAGGTTTCATGGGCTAAAGCAACCAACAGTTGAAATGTGATGTAAATGGTGACTTAATTAACTTTCTGGAGAAAATGGAAGTTTCTTTCTATTAGTACCTCATCCAAGACTTAATCTTGCCAGATTTTTAAAGGAATCAAAAAGCATAAAAATCTTGAATTTCGAAATCTCAGACATCGAGGCATCTGTAGTTGTCTGGGACCAGTCAGGAAAGAGAAACCACACGGTAGGTTGAATAGGAGTTTAATATAAAGAAGTGTTAACTATAAGAAAAGAGTAACCGTAAGTATAAGGAAACTCTAGGAAACCCTCAGTGAGATGTACTGAAACAGTAGCTACAACAATGGACTCAAACATAACCAATGATCATGAAAATGGCACAGGACCAGACAGCATTTCATTCTGTTAAACATAAAGTCACCATGAGTTGGAGCTGACTCGATGGCTATGGCACCATAGGGCTGAGGGACAGTAGTCAAGGAAGAGCAAACTTGCAAGGGATTCAAACCTCATGTGAGAAGGTGTGCTTAACCCACCAGTTAGCAGAGAAGTTCGCTGATGTGGTCAGGTCAGAGCTGATCTGGAGTTGCTGGGCAAGCGGTAGACCATCCTCCAGAGTTCAGGCAGGCAGCAGGTGGTCAGCAGCAGGAGGCATGGGCATACAGTGGGAGCCCAGG
>NW_004444001.1:11774778-11776108 GCF_000243295.1 Trichechus manatus latirostris | reverse complement strand
TAGATACATCACTCCATTCTCTGCATCTGTCTTCACATGGCCTTCTGCCATGTATGCCTGTGCCTCTGTGTTCAAATTCCCCTCTTCTGAGAAGGACACCCAGTCATATTGGATGTAGGGTCCACCCTGATCCAGTGTGACCTCATCTAAACTTGATTACATCTTCAGGAGGTCGGAGAGGTCACAACTATTTTCAAAGTAATATCAAGATGGTATGCCATCTCTGTGTTGGTATTTAGTGTAAAACTGCTGGTGCCTTAGAACAAATCAAGGCAGTGACACCAAATGGTAGTAGTAGTCATGCATGTGCCGAACAAAAAACCAAAAAGCCAGTCCCATTTCAGAAAAGCCGTAAAAGTTATATAACATCATTACATCTCAACTCTTGAGTATATGTCTTTTAAATATTCTGGGGGATGAAATGGAAAGTGCACATAAAGCTCTTCATTGCATTCTGAAATATGATGGTTGTCTAAGGAAAAGCACTTGCATGATTGAGTTGTGAGCAGAACCAAGCACTTCTTTCATGGAACATAGTTTTAACTGGAAGAGCAAATGGCAGACAAACTATGCTTATTCAGACTTGGTATTTGCCAGATCATTTCTGGAAAATCAATGAAGTCAGTTTGTCATTTCAAGGATAATAATTGATAGCATTTATTGCCAATTGTCTTAGTTATCTAGTGCTGCTATTATAGAAATACCATAAGTGGATGGCTTTAAAAACAGAAATTTATTTTCTCAAAGTTTAGGAGGTTAGAAGTCTGAATTCAGGGCACCAGCTCTAGGGGAAGGCTTTCTCTGTCTGTCAACTTAGGGAGAAGGTCCTTGACTCTGCAGCTTGTTTCCTGGTTCCTTTGAGATCTCCATGCAGCTTGGCATCAATTTTCCCTCATCTCTGCTTCTCACACACTTGTTTAATGTCTTTTATATCTGAAAAGAGATTGACTCAAGACACACTCTACACTAACCCTGCCTCATTAACATAGCAAAGACAATCCACTACGAAATGGGATTATAACCACGGGTATAGAGGTTAGGATTTACAACACATATGTTTTGGGGACACAATTCAATCCATAACACCAATGATAAAATACAAATGCTCAGGAGAAAATTAAAATTTGGGAAAACGTATATTTGCCACCTAGGGCTTGGCAGCTTCCCAATACTATGCTGATGAGACTGGTGGTGATATTAATGAATGAGATATTTTTGATATTTTTATATTTTTGTGTGATGAAATACATAAGCATATGGAAGAGGTATCTGTATAGCTCAGTGAAACACTATTTTCCAAATGAAAAATTCATGATGTTACAAAATCATT
>NW_004444001.1:11723948-11774369 GCF_000243295.1 Trichechus manatus latirostris | reverse complement strand
AAAAAAAAAAAAAAAGCTCTTTGAGATCCTCAACAATATTTAAGAGCATAAAACGGTTCTGAGACAAAAACATTTTAGAACCAGTGTCCCACATAAATCTCCATCAGCCACTTGAATTCACAAAATTTCAGTAAGTTCTGGAGACAATGGACCTCAGAAAAGGAAATCTACTCTCTCCTTTTGCCTATGAGGAAATGAGGCCAAGAGAGGAAAAGCAACTTATTTGCCCAAGGTCACATGACAAGTTAGAGGCAGAGGGGGGACTAGAACCGCTATCTCCTGTTAGAGTGACCTATACAACACAAGTTTTTTTGTTTTTGTTCTTTTACAGGATCTTCTTCAGAGTGACAGCATTAGAATTTCAAGATACTCTTAGGCATAGAAAGGGAGCAATATCACCCTCCCCTCAACATGCATCCATTTAAACAGGCACTAAGTGTCCACTAAGTTTCAGGCACCTGTGCTCGTTGCTGCTGAAGGCAAAATAAACAAAACGTGGCCCATGTTTTTAAGGGAGCCAAGCTCATCATACATAGACAGAGACTTTGTGAAAGGCAATATCTCATAGTATACAATACAAATTATACAGCTGCGCTGCTGTTACTAATTGTACTACTAAAGGGGCAAGGTGGGCAAACCCCATCTTATCACTAACTGCATGGCAAGGATCAGCATAAATCCAATTCCCACCTGAAACTGGACTCAGGCTTCACCTTCCCACATCTCCATTCTTCTTAACCAGCCACTTCTGTGGCACTTCCTCTTTCACTCTAACCACCCAGCGGCCCAGCCACCCAGAGCCAGGTCATCAGGGATCAGCCGTAGGCTCAGGAGTCTGCACAACTCCCAGCACATCAGAGCAACCACACCCACCCCTCCACCCTGTGTCACCCTGGCATAGGTCACAAGCTAGAGGAACTCTGTCCTTCATTGACTGCTCATGCAGCCTTACTTTGTCACTCAGCCAGCTAGAGCTGGGTATTCACAAATCAACTGCCTTAGCAGCCTTTCTGTGAATCAGCCATCCACCCTGAGCTAAGTTACAGTTCCGCTGCCCCTTGTTAGTTCATTAATTCTCTATAACAGCTCACAAAATTCATGGAGACTATTACCTATTCTTGAGCCCTTGTGGCACCATGGTTAAAGTGCTTGGCTGCTAACTAAAAGGTTGATGTTTCAAACCCACCAGTTGCTCCGTGGCAGGAAGATGTGGCAATCTGCTTCCATAAAGATTACAGTCTTGGAAACCCTATGGGGCAATTCTACTCTGTCCTATAGGGTCGCTATGAGTTGGAATTGACTTGATGGCAATGGGTTATTTTCAGAAAACTAGAGAAAAAAGGCCAAACCAAGTTCTTTGTCCCACACAACAGCATATAACGTAACGTATGATCATACAACCTATATAATTACATTATACTATTATTGACCTTGTCGTATGTAATATTATAAACTGCATAATATTAAATTTATATACTATATGTATGGAACAGGAAGTACTTTGAGGCCATAGAGGGCAATTGTGCACATGTACACTAGGCTCATGGTAAAGCAGATTGGTGAACTTGGAAAGTTTGCCATTAGTTGTACTTCATTCTCCTTTTGTCATTTCTCCACTTACATTAGTTTCCTAGGGCTGCTGTAGCATATTACCACAAACTGTGTGGCTTATAACAACAGAAATTTATTGTCTCATAGTTCTGGAGAGGAGAAGTCTGAAACTAAGGTGTTGGCAGGGCCATACTCTCTATTAAGTCTCTAGGGGGAGGATCCTTTCTTGTCTCTTCTAGCTTTTGGTGGTTTGCCAGCAATCTGTGGCATTCCTTGGCTTGTAGATGCATCACCCCAGTCTCTGCGTCTGTCTTCACATGGCCTTTTCTCTACTGTATCTGTGTCTCTGTGTCCAAATTTTCTTCTTTTCTTTGAAGGACACCAGTCATATTGGATTTAAGTCCCAACCTAATCCAGTATGATCTCATCTTAACTTGATTACATCTACAAAAACCCTATTTCCAAATAAGTTCACATTCACAGGTTCTGAGTGGATGCGAACTTGGTGGGGGGGGGGGGGCCAGCATTATTCAACCCAGTATACCACTTTTAACCTGTCCCCAGCCCGCATTGGTTGGAGCCTCTTTGGACCAAAGTCCATTTGGATTTTCTGTCACAGTTTTCAGGGCATAGAGTCCCTCTGAGCCCCACCTAGTTCTTCTCGGTTAATATTTCAAATGGTTGCCACAGCCTCGCCACATTTAATTCATGAGTTTAACAAATAAGTTTTTTGGGGCTGGTGAGTTTTGATGGGAGACAGAAGGAAGCTGAAAGAGGCATACAAGGACAGCAAAGGAGAATTACTGAATCTTCACATATTTGCTTCTACTTTTCCTTTGGATATTTTTGTTTACTAGGCCTAGAATCATGATTTCAGGCTATATTAATAAAACATACCGAATAGGTTGGGGGCTATGAACGTGGACCTCACCCCTACACCTCTGGCATAGTTGAATGCACATGGAGGGTATGGAATGTGTGTATAACTCTAGCACCATCACCTCTCAGCTTGTGACCTTGGGAAAATGCTACCTATCTGGGTCCTCAGGTTGAATTTGAGGTACAGTGGTTAAGAGCCTTGGATCTGGAGCCAAACTACCTGTGTTCAATCCTGGCTTCACCACCATGGGACCCTTAGGCCAAGTCCTTCACATTTCTGTGCCTCAGTTTCCTCATCTGTAAGAGGGGGATGACATCCCACTTCACAGGATTATCATGAAGAATAAATGTGTTAATAATACATGTAAAGCGCTTAGAATAATGCCTGGCAATATAGACATTGTCATCATTGTTAGTTGTCATAGAGTCAATTTCGATGCATGGTGACCCCATGTATGCAGAGCAGAATTACTCCTTAGGGTTTTTAAGGCTGTGACCTTTTGGAAGTAGATCACCAGGTCTTTCTTCCAAGGTATCTCTGGGTGGATTCAAACAACCTTCAGCCAACCTTTCAAATACTAGTCAAGCATTTAATCATTTGCACCACCCAAGGACTTCTACTATAGACATTAGTTGTTATTCTCTATAACTGTCTCTATAAAAACTTATTATTTTATATTATTATAAAATTTGTATTAAAATATATGAATTTTTTTTGTGTTCAGCTAATGGGAATTTCAATATTTTACTAGTTCCTCCTTTAATTCTCTTATTCTCACTGCCTCCTGATGCTCCCTCCCCCAGAGAAAAATAGTTGACAATATGTGGATTTGGCTTTTGTTTTTGTACACTTACATTGTAACTAATCCTGGGAAGAAACACTTAAAGGACCAAGAACCAGGTAACCGTTAAGTGCTTCTTGGGAAATTTTTCGGGACCTGACACCGTAAACTAAAGTTAGCACCAAGAAGTTACTAAATTAATATTTGTTTGTTTGGAGTGTGGCCTGCAGGCTAAGGCACTGTCCGTAACTTTAGCTCTGTGAGCAGGTGTGGCACCCACAATGGTGCCTCCCACCTTTCAGATTTTATATAACAGAGCCCACACTGTCTCAACTACTCAGTGAGTCTATTTCTAGCACTAAGGAAAAGTGAGAACTGAATAGGGAGTGGGGCTCTTAGGGTAACTAGAGGAAGGCAAAATAACTGTAATTTCATAGCAATTACCTACAACCAACCCTGTAAAAAGCTCCAGGTCTCCATTATAAACCTGAGCCTCCACTGACTGTGATTTGCAAGGTAGAAATAAGCCCACAATTAGGCTCTAATGTATGAAAGACTCAGTGCTACCTCCCTGTCTAAATCTTTCTAAATGCATTTTTTTTCCTTCCCTCTCTTTCAAGAAAAAAGAAAACTCTTGGTAAGCCCCCTTTCCAGGATGTTGGTTGGTTGGTTCATTTTGAGTTTCAATAAATAGAAGTTGGGAGCTTTGCAAGTATGCCTGGGGATCGGCCACTGCCTACGCCCTCCCTGTGAGCCAAGCTCAGTGCCGTGGCCTCAGGATGGGACCTTGGCTGCCAATAGAGCCAACATCCCAGACAAGAGTGAGGGGGTTATTTCTCTCTCTAAGTACCATGTTGGGAACCAATAAACCACTCAGTAGAAACAAATTATCCAGAGGGTGGTTCCACCTTTTTTTTTCGTTTGTTCCTGTGTTTGCTCAAAATAAATCCTTTATAAAATTCATAGTTTTGCAGCTCACTCAGAAGTGAAGTAGAGATATTCTTGTGTTCCAGACATGTAAAATAACACCAACAAAAAGAAACAAAAAAAAAAATCCCAGCAAAACCTTATTTTGAGGAGGATAGCGGGAAGAGGGAATTTAATGAGCAGAAATATGTAAGCACCTGATGATGTTATCTGTTATTGTTATATGTGTTCCTGTCTTATCCCTCTGCCCATCCCATAGAAGGCCATAAGCTCCTTGAGGGAACACATTTTTGAATCCTGCGTGTAATTTTCTCTAGTGCTCTGCAAATAACCGATAGTCAATATGTCTTTGTTCAGTAAAAGAATAATTTAACCAATGAATGGTTTATTGACACAGAAGGTCAAGTACTAGTCAGAACTACTAAGTAGAGTATTGATTAAAGTCTTGAGCTTGCTGACCATTTTAAATATCCTAGGAGAGGGAGGTCAAAATTTGAGGTATTTGTACTCATAAAATCCTCGTGGAGCAAGGACCCAAGGGTGTTAGAGGGTAAGCTACAGAGGAAATTGTTTTGGGCTAGGTATAGCCGAAGACAAGCATTTTTACTTGTTACACTTGTCCTCAGAATAAACTGCTTTGACAAATATAAACTACTGGTTGGTGGAGATATTCAGGCATAGACTAGATGACTGCCTGGAGGTATAGAAGCTGGTACTCCAGCATCATCTTTATTAGACTATGTGAGGTTGCAGGTTTCCTTTTACCCTGAGACGCTAGAGTTCTATAGTTTCAGAAAGTTACGATTCTACATAATCGCGATAATGGAAACTCAAGTTCAGTTCAGCAAATATTTATTAAGCTCATATTGTGCCAGGCATTGCCCTAGACAGACATTAGAGGGACAAAGATGAATAAAGTAAGGCTATGAGATATAAAATACAACACTGCCCTTTAAGGTTAGGCTTGGACATGCATGGTTTTCGTAGTTCTTAGATTGAGGTTTTGGTGTTATATATAACCCTATGTCCCTTCTTAATAATATGTACAAGCCAACTCAGGACTGGTTTTCTTCCTTCTAGGCTGGAAGCGATGGAGAAAGCATTGGCAACTGTCCTTTCTCTCAGCGCCTCTTTATGATCCTTTGGCTAAAAGGAGTTGTGTTCAATGTCACCACTGTGGATCTGAAAAGGTAAAGGACACTGCATTAATGAGGAATGTATTTAGCTGCAAGGAACAGAGAACCTTCCATGAGGGAAGGCAAAAGCCGCCTTCCCAAGGTTCCCACTAGCCTTCTGCTTATAACTATTGGCCAAAAATGTGTAACAGGAACCACCCCTAGTTACAAGAGAGGCTTCAGAAGTGAATATCTCACTTGGGGTTGAGCAGCTTCGTTGCCATGATTAGCAAGGTTTGTTTAGCAAGGAAGAAGGAAGGAATGGATATTGGCTATGCAGCTAGGAGTGTCTGGCGCAGATCACCTGAAAATATAGGAGTGAGCCCTTTTAGTAGTGCTAGTGCCCTATCCTGGGGGCTCCTACAAAATCTCCAGGTGTGAAAGTCTGAATCTTCAGGGATTTGAGATCCAGACCATGTCCCATATTCCAAACAGGGTCATATTACAGGTCCAGTTAGGTCTTCAACATAACTTTTAGGGGTATGTGATTCAATTCATTACACTTTGTTCTTCCATTTTCTAGACTCCAAAACTTTGGAGTTGTTTCCATCTCCTGTCTCTCACCCCCCGTATGGTCAGTTAGACGCCAAGTCCAAGACATTCTCCCATTGTACTATCTCTCACCTCCAAGCTCTTATGTCCATTCTCAGGTCCCACCACTGCTGGCCTGATAGTCTCCTGTTCTTCAAACTGGTCTTCTTTCCAGGTACTCTCTCTCTCTCTCTAATCCACCCTTTATATTATCATAAGGTTATTCTATGTCCGCATCTTTAGAATTCCTTAGTGTGAGAATTCTGGATTATAGAACAGAGAATTACTAGTGTTCCATTTTTAAAGGGCAGTTTAAAGGATGTTAAAAAACAAGCAAACAAATAACAGCAACAACAAAACCAGGCATTGCTCAATATCAGGAGCCACAGTCTTTATTCTTACAGAATATATTCTGTTTCTGTTCTATTTGTTGGCCTCTCTCTTGTCCTTTAAATGTGGAATCGCTCGAGGCTCAGTTCTTGAGTCCCCAGTGAGCATGGTATATTCTCCCTGTCTCCTTTATGTGAATTATTTCAGATCCAGAGCCCCAGGCATTATCTAAATAGTTTCACTTGGATTTTTTTTTTAATCATCTTAAACTCTTTATGTCTAAATTATATTCATCACTTTTCCTTTGAGATGGGCTTCCCTCCTGAATTCCTTTGCCTCTTAGTTTGCTAGGCTGCCATAACAAAACATCACAAAGTGGAAGCTTTAAAGAACAGAACTTTATTTTCTCACCGTTCTGGAGGCTAGAAGTCCAAATTCAGGGAGCTGACTCTGGGGGAAGGTCCTTCTTTGCCTCTTTCAGCTTCTAATAGATTCTGGCAATCCTTGGTGTTCCTGGACTGGTAGAGTCATCTGCCTGCATCTTCACATGGCATCTGCCTGCTGCGTGACTCTGTGTCTATTCTGTTCTTTTCATACTAGTCAGAAGGAATTAGGTATAGGACCTCCCCTATTCCAGTAAGACCTCATTAATGTAACAAAAGAAAATGTTTATTTTCAAACAGAATCATATTTTCAGGTGCAGGGGTTAGGACATCAACATAACTTTTAGGGGACACAATTTGATCCATATAATGCTTTGCTGTTCCATTTGCTAGGCTCTGAAACTTTGGAATTGTTTCCAGCTCCTTTCTCTTGTCACCCCTGTGGTCAATTAGTTGCCAAGTCCAGGACGTTGTCCCATTGTACTATCTCTTACCTCCAAGCTCTCTTGTTCATCCTCAGAGCCCACGGCCTGGTTCAGGCCCCACCGCTGCTAGCCAGACAATTTCCTGTTCTTCAAACTGGTCTTCTTCCCAAATACTCTCTCTTTCTCTAATCCATCCTTTATATTATCATAAGGTTGTTCTTCCAAAGATAGACCTCTAATCATGTTGCTCCTGCTGCTCAGAAAATCTTCTGATGCTTCCCACTGCCTGCAGAAGAAATGCAGTCTCAGCCCTCCTTTGTCTTTTCTCAGCTTCTTCCCAGTGTTATCTCCCAACACTTCTCTCCATGAACTACCTACCTTTGTCGCACTGGCCTTCTTCTGCTGCTCTTGTTCCTTCCAGCCTCCAGCACTTGGCTAGGGTGCTTTCTCTTTCTAGGACAGGCTCTCTCCTCCTTTCTGTCTCTAGAGACTGCACAGCCCCCAGGCCCAGCTTCTGCCCCATCTCCTCTGTGAAGCCTGCCCACACCCCCACCTCCAGTCTCAAGTGCCTTGTATCAATCCAACCTCCCTCCAAACTCACTTAGCCCCTGTTGTCTACGTTGTCTTGTGTCATCGTTTATCATTTCACCTAGTTGTGAGATCTACAGTCCTAATACTTTAAAACTGGTGAGCCCTTTTCCACGAATAACTGCATATCGCCTAACCCTGTGAAGGAGGTCTTGTTTCCCCATTTTGTATAAGGAAACTGTGGTGAATGCATGTAAGTGACTTGCCCAAAGTGCCCAGCTAGAAATTGGAGGGACTGCTACTGAAAACCCAGTCTTCTTGGTTCACATCCCATGTTCTTCCTAACACACCAGATTGCCTTTTTAAGTGTTTTGTTTTTCAGATGAGACCTTAAGTCCCTCAAGGACAGGCAGGGATCATGTTTTAAGTTTCTTTGTATCCTCCATAGCAACTAATAGGCCTCAACTAATGTCTAGTGATAACAGACATTATCTGTGATGACTAAAGAGAGCAGGAGGCTTTCATCTAGTTTGAAAGAACAGCTTCTTTCAATGGAATATTGGAGGTCTTTGGATTATCATCTATAAGAGGGGACTTGTATGTTTGGCTGGAGATCAAAATAGGAAATGGAACAACCCCAGCATTCTTCAAATGTTTGTGATACACCTTCATATCTGTTATCACATATTTTCCAGCCAACACAAATCTTTTCCTGCCAACACCCCTTTGAGGTAGGCAGGCAAGTATCTTAACTCCAGTTTTATAGATAAGGAAATCTTCTTACTACCAAGAAAAAAATTATGTATGTATATATAAAACCAAACCCATTGCCATCGAGTAGATTCCGACTTGTAGTGACCCTACAGGACAGAGTAGAACTGCCCCATAGGGTTTCCAAGTAGCAGCTGGTTGATTCGAACTGCCGACCTTTTGGTTAGTAGGCATAGCTCTTAACCACTGCACCACCAGGACTCCGTACACACACACACACACACACACACACACATATTATACATCACACGTACATATCTATATTCAAAACAAACATATGTATACACATATATGTATATATGGGGAGTCCCTGGGAGGTGCAAATGGTTAAGCATTTGGCTACTAATTGAAAGGTTGGTGGTTTGAGTTCATCCAGAGGCACCTCGGAAGAAAGGCATGGCAATCTACTTCTGAAAAATCAGCCATTGAAAACTCTATGGAGCACAGTTCTACTCTGATACACATGGGGTCACCATGAGTCAGAATTGCCCCGGCAGCAACTGGTTTGGTTTTTATGTATATATTTGTATGTGTGTATGTGTATATGTATGACAGGTGATGGATATTTTTAAATGTAAGATACCATGAAGTTAAGCAATTGCTAAGAAAACTGGATTCTTATTCTAGCACCACCATTTATTGCCTGAGTGACCTTGAATAAATTATTTCACTTTTCTGAGCCTCAGTTTCCTCATTGGTAAATGGAGATAAACATAATACTTCCTTTATAGGGTTGTTGTGAGCACTTGGTGGGCAGGCCATGTAAAACATTTTTACTTAGTTCTGTGCCTGGCTCATAGCAGGAACTCAGTACATACTAGCTACTATTAGCATTATCCCTGTCCTCATGGAACTTGCAGTCAGTCAGGGAAAGATGATTGATGCACACTGAATAATTCATAAATTAGAATGTTAATGTGTAATTAAATGCTAATGGTATCATTTCAACTATAAATGCTGAAAGGGTCAACAAAGAGCCAGCATCCCATTGGCAGGACCCAGATGAGCATTGGAAGCCGTAGGCATTGCTTACCAGGGTGTGACTCCAGAGCCCATTTTCTCTAGAGTCCCGGGGGTAGAGGGACACAGGAATGTAATTGCTGAAAAATAAAATCAGCATAGAGTTCCCCTTCCAGCGGAGAGAACCGGAGCACTTCTGTCTTATATCAGCTCTAAAAATCAGGAGGAGAAACTAAAGAATGTCCTTCCATTGTCTGAAATGAGGGACACCCACAAAGTAAACAAAGGGACAAAATGAATTAGATTTTAAAAATTCTTTCTGTCTCTGTTGTCTGAGGAGTTCCAGTTGCCACAGAAGTACGTGTGGAGAGTACGTGTGTTTGGGGAACAACATGGGAGTAGCACTGTAATTGAAATTCTTCTCTTCCCCTCCCAAACTGATTATACCAGGAATTTATTTCATTACGACTCCCCTTGCCCTACTGCTTATTTATTTCAGTTCCCCCATGCAAGTTTTCCCACTCTTAACTCCCACAGAAATGTTGCATTCTTGGAGAGAGAGCATTTGAGGTGGCTCTGATGTCCCAGCCCTGCTGTGGAATTCTCCACCATTATTCCCCCTCTTTCTCATTATTTTCTTAGTTCAACCCTCTCCCTCCCCATTGTTCCCATTTCACCAACTCTTCGTGTGCTCACTTTGCTCCATCCTTGTTCTTGTCTTCAGACCAGTTGGCAGAAGCAAGAAGCCGGTCTTTGGCCCTTAACTGTTACCGTTGTTAGTTGCCCTTGAGTTAATTTTCAACTCATAGCGAGCCTATGTGACAGAGTAGAACTGCCCCAGAGGGTTTCCTAGGCTGTAATCTTTAAGGAATCAGATCACCAGGTCTTTCTTCCAAGGATCCGCTGGGTGGGTTCAAACCACCACTCTTTTGATTAGCAGCTGAGAGCTTAAGCGTTTAACTGTTGAATCACTAGGGCTCCTCTGGCATTAACAGGTCCCATAAAAACACAAGGTGTCTTTCCTTCCTGCTATACATGTTACAGGAGCTCTGGTGGCACAGTGGTTAAGTGTTTGGCTGCTAACTGAACCGACCAGCCACTCTGAGGGAGAAAGATGTGGCAGTCTGTTTTGAACAGCCTTGGAAACCCTATGGGACAGTTCTACTCTGTCCTATAGGGTCACTGTAAGTCGGAATCGATTCAATGGCAATGGGTTATACATGCCCTTGACAATGCAGTCCCTTTACACAGGTAGTTAAGCACACTCCCCAGCTCAAACCAGGTATGCCCGTTAGCATTGCTGTGGGCTAAGTACATACAGTTTAATCGATTAGTTGTTCATTCATTCAATTGAACATGTGTTCCAGGATTTCACCATCTCCTCCATCATCTGGGCTTTTCTTTCTGGATTATTTAGGACTCTTGCTTTGGTTATCTTAGATTTCCTTCAGTGTCTGACCCAGAATCCCACAGGTACACAAAGAGAATTCCTCTGTTCTCAGGGGAAGAATTTGCTGCCTATTATATATATGCTTCACCTATGAGATCATATTGGTCCCAGCAAAGCTTGCTATAAAAGGAAATAACTTCCTTTATGAATCCCATTAGAAAATAGAAGATATGTTTACTTGGAAAATAAATTGTTTATAACTTAAGATAACACTTAAGGACCCAGATAATTTTTTAAAAAATAAGCACAATTTCTGATTTAATATTGTTGTGGATTGAGTTGTGCCCCCCAAAATGTGTGTCAACTTGGCTAGGCCATGACTCCCAGTATTGTGTGATTGTCCACTATTTTGTCATCTGATGTGATTTTCCTACATGTTGTAAATCCTATCTCTATGATGTTAATGAGGCAGGATTAGAGGCAGTTATGTTAATGAGTCAGGACTCAATCTATAAGATTAGTTTGTGTCTTAAGTCAATCTCTTTTGAGATATAAAAAAGAGAAGCTAGTAGATAGACCTCATACCACCAAGAGAGCAGAGCCAGGAGCTTGTGTCCTTTGGACCCAGGGTCCCTGTGCTGAAAAGCTCCTAGACGAGGGGAAGATTGATAACAAGTACCTTCCCCCAGATCCAGCAGAGAGAGAAAGCCTTCCTCTGGAGCTGGCACCCTGAATTCAGACTTCTAGCCTTCTAGACTGTGAGAGAATAAACTTATGTTTGTTAAAGCCATCTACTTGTGGTATTTCTGTTATAGCAACACTAGATAACTAAGACAAATATCAATAGGATATTTTCAATATATATATATTGAACAGAATTAAAATCATATATCAAGAAAAATAATAAGTTTCTGGTAAAGCTTGAACCATAATACTCAAAATTTAAGAATAATAGCATGTGCTTGAACTAAGTTAAAAAGTAGAAATACTGCAAAAGTGAGAGTATAATGGCGTAGCAACACTCTAGCAGTATACTTGTTGATTAGTTCTCCCCATATTCAATTGTAATCCCATAAGCTTTCATAGTTGGACTAAGGTTTTCACCAACTTCGGAACAATCTATGATTTCTAATTTTGCAGGTAAAAATCATTCTTTTTGAAAAATTAAAAGTAGGGAGTGCAAATGTACAACATATCTTTTATACCCTTTTCTAAATTATTTTTAAAGTTGTGCTAATTTTTTGATTGTGACAAGTTAAATTTTTCTGTTGCCTTCATTTTTATCTAGTGGGTTGTCTATTTTTTAAAAAATGAAATTATATTCAAAAATCTTAAAGAAACATATGCCACCAATTTAGAAATGTTGCCTTTTCTGTCATTAAACTCTGATACAAATTGGCATAATGTGTAAAGACTAGAACTATTATTAAAGAAATTTAGAGGATCATAGTTTCCTGTGATGGCAATTTTTTGTGTTATCTGTACTTTCCTTTAAGGAGCCCTGGTGGGCCAGTGGTTAAAGCGATTGACTGCTAACTGAAAGGTCGGTGGTTCGAAACCGCTTGTGGCTCTGTGGGAGAAAGGTGTGGCAGTCTGCTCCTGTACAGATGTACAGCCTTGGAAACCTTATGGGGTCACTATGAGTCAGAATAGACTTGACAGCAGTGGGTTTGGGGTTATACTTTCTTTTGGTAAAATGTTTTATCTGTGATTTTTTAGCTTAGTCAACATTCTGTTGAGTAAAACTTGATAATAAACTAATTTTCATAAATTAATTGAATTGTCTTGCAACATTAAAGTTTATATAAAGTTTTGAGTTGAATTGGATTAAAATAAAGGATTGTTTCAAAAAAATTAAAAATGGATGCTTTATTCATGTATTCATTAAAAATATGTATCTATTGAGGGACTTCTATATGACAGGCACAGATCTAGGTCCCTGCCTTCATGGATCTAGAGCTGCCAGACTTTCTCTCAGATAGCTTCTTACCCAGTAATAGTAGGTTCTTGATGCAGAATCCTTGGTGAGGAGAAAGCCAAAGCCCCTCAGGTGTTTGCTGAGCAATAATGTTGAACTTGGGTCTGTTGGACATAAATCCATGAGTTTTCACAAAGACCTGTACTTTGTCCATGTTAGAAACTTAGCAATGAAAATACTTTTGAAAACATCATCCCCCTTTAATAATTTGGATTTAAAACTAATAATTTTCTTTTTTTCAGTATACTCAAAGGCTGTATTAGGACCTATAATAATAGATCAACAAAATGTTCTGTTGAGCCTGACAAAAGTCTGGCTAATGTTAGACATTAGTTATCAGATATTAGAATTTAAGTTACACAGAATAGAGGTACTTTAATATGGCCGGATAGCTCAAGCTCCCAACTTCTTTGTATTTAAGAAATTATCTCTGCCCTCTTGAGATAACTGTAACATTACAATTACAGTATCTCAAGATAATATTTCAGTATCCTTCTTTCAGGATAATCTTTTGGGATTAAAAAAACCAAAAACCCATTGCCGTCGAGTCGATTCAGACTCATAGCGACCCTATAGGACAGAGTAGAACTGCCCCATAGGGTTTCCAAGGAGCAGTTGGTGGATTTGCACTGCTGACCTTTTGGTTACCAGCCAAGCTCTTAACCACTTTGCCACCAGGGCTCCTTTGGGATGAAAGTGTGATTTAATTAATTAATTTTTGAAGGTTGCAATTCTGTATAGTGAATTTTTGTTAAACTAATTGGTGAAGGAACTTTTGAAAGCAAAGTCTAGCCTCTTCCCTGGGTAATTAAAGCTTGACACTAATTTAGATAGTCACCTGTGATCATTCTCCACTTTTTCATTAGTACTGAAATCTTTCATCTTGACTTGCTCCTCTATCACTGTCTTGCACCCAACAGATTTCCTGTGTCACACCTTGCCTTCAGAACTTTCCCCCACCTTCCCTCCATATACCCCACACTCAGGGGTGGATTAGCCAATAGGCAAGGTAAGCACGGTGCTTACCTTGCTTACTAGATCATCTGTAGTGAACAATTTCACGTGTTTTCACATCAAAGATTCTGCTTCTACATATCGCTGGCATCTGTCTCTCTCCCAACTCCACAGCATCTTCCTACAGAATCAACGCCTCTTTTCAAATTTACAGTTCCTGACAGGGACAGATGACCCAGTAAGCAAGGTAAGCACGGGCTTACTTACTAATCTGTAGTGAACAGTTTCACGTGTTTTTCAGCACATCTTTGAAAGTGTTCACTGTACATTAGCAAGTAAGCACAAGTAAGCCTGTGCTTACTTTGCTTATTGGGTAATCCGTCTCTGCCCACACTATAAATCTGTCTTGCTGGCAGGCATATTGGATAGCACAAGGAGTCTAATTCCAGCTTCAAGTCCTAGGTTTCCTGAACGTGAAGCACCCTGGTGTAAGCCAACACCTGAATCTTGCTCTCTCTACAGGAAGCCAGCTGACCTGCACAACCTAGCTCCTGGGACCCATCCACCTTTCCTGACCTTCAACGGTGACGTGAAGACCGATGTCAATAAGATCGAGGAATTCTTAGAGGAGACCTTGACTCCTGAAAAGTAATGAGCTATTTATTTCTAGAGCTAAGGAAAGGGAAAGGGTCCATATTGGAATCAGAAAAGCACAGTGTAAACTTTGAGAAGGCAGATTTCCAAAGGAACCCCATCAATCCAGTGCATAGGACCCTCTTTTCAAAGAGAGGATCTGGGACACCCCTCCTCACCCCCAAAGGGCTGCCAATCTCAAAACTGCTTCACAAAGTCCACTCTGAGAGTAGATATCACCTATGAAGTGAAGCAGATTACTGGCTCCTAAACAGGGTGATTTTTAGGAGCACTGGGAAGATTATCACCTGTCCCTCCCCCCAGATAAGCCCTCTGCCCTGTTCATTTTGCCTAAAAGACCTCTAAGTGAGGACAAAGGCTTCCTCTTTCCAGAACAAGAACTGCAAAGCTGATGAAATTAAAATAAGCCAGGAGAGAGGTAACTCAGTGACTTAAAACCACAGCAAGCTATAAATAAGAGTCATAAATCTGACCAAGTCTAGTCTGACCCCATAATTCAACAGATGAAAAACTGATTGATAGCAGTTCCTTTTATGAAAAGGGTGCAGGGAAGGGAGGGACTACAGGGGCTGTAAGTTCTTATGAGTAGATAAGCTGCTGCTGACTGAAAATAGGAGTGCAGAGAAGAGGGGTGAATTCTAAAATTTACCAGAGGTTGGACACGTTCATTATAGTATGTCGTACCCAGAGATTAAAGTAATCACAACAATTAAAAGAAACAATATTACATACAGAATATAGAGAGAGTAGTACACATACCCTGTAGGGTAGCCACCGAAAGGTTTTAAGCAAAGGAGTTGGAGAGTGAGTTTTATGACTTACTTTGGGAGGCAGGTGGGGCGGAATATGGCAAAGCTGGAGGTAGAGAAATCATTGAGAAGGAGCCAATTGGTAGCTATCCAGGTGAGACATAATGGAGGGCTGAGCTAAGGCAGTGGCAGTAAAATGGGAGAAGGGCAGAACTGATTCAGGAAATACTTAGCAATTAAAATAAGCAGGGTTTGACTACTAAAATTCACCATCTTGCATTTATTTAAAAGCCCATTGTTGCAGCCACTGTGTCAATCCATCTCGTTGAGGGTCTTCTTCTTTTTTGCTGACCCTCTACTTTACCAAGCGTGATATTCTTTTCCAGGGACTGATCCACCCTGATAATGTGTCTGTGATGGTTAAGATTGTGTGTCAGCTTGGCTGGGCCCTAATTCTCAGTGTTTATATGTAATCACTCCCATGATGGTATCTGCTGTGAGTAGCCAGTCAGTTGAAAGGGAGTATCCTTGGGTGTGTGGCATGTATTCGAATATAAGCAGATGTTCTGGTTTTTTGCTCGCTCTGGATCCTGTGGCTGCCTTCTGTTCATCTGACCTCTGGTTCTTGGGACTTGAGCTATCAGTTTGTCTGCATATCTTGGGATTCATGGATCTTCACAGCCTGTGAGCGGGAGCCCTGCTCTCCAACCTACCGTTCTTGGGTTCGACAGCCCCTGCAGCTACGTGAATCAGGAGAAGCCTTGCAGTCTTGCCTACCAGTCTTGGGATTCATCAGTCTTCACAACCTGTGAGCAAGAGCCCTGCTCTCCGAACTGCTGATCTTGGGTTCGCCAGCCCCTGAGGTTATGTGAATCACAAGAAGCCTCTATCCTGATCCACAGACTTGGGATGTTCCAGCCTCTACAGCTGCGTGAGCCATTTCCTTGATTAAATCTCTCTATATATTTATACGCTTTACTGATTTTGCTTCTCTAGAAAACCCAGCCTAAGACAGTGTCCAAAGTTTATGAGATGAAGTCTAGCCATCCTTACTTCTAAGGATCACTCTGGCTGTATTTCTTTCAAGACAGACTTGTTTGTTCTTCTGGCAATCCATGGTATATTCAGTATTCTTCATCAATACCGTAAGTCAGTTTTTCTTTGGTTTTCCTTATTCATTGTCCAGCTTTCCCATGCACTGAAAACACCATGGCTTGGATCAGGCACACCTTAGTCTTTAAGGCGACATCTTTGCCTTTTAACACTTCAAAGAGGTCTTTTTCAGCAGATTTGCCCAATGCAATGTGTCATTTGATTTCTTGACTGCTGCTTTCATGGGCGTTGATTGTGGAACCAAGTACAGTGAAATCCTTGACAACTTCAATCTTCTCTCCGTTTATTTATGATGTTGCTTATTGGTCCAGTTGTGAGGACTTTTGTTTTCTTTATGTTGAAATGTAATCCATACTAAAGGCTATGATCTTTGATCTTTGTCAATAAGTGCTTCAAGTCCTCTTCACTTTCAGCAAGCAAGGTTGTGTCATCTGCATATCACAGGTTGTCAGTGAGTCTTCCTCCAATCCTGATGCCTCGTTCTTATTCATATAATCCAGCTTCTAGGATTATTTGCTCAGCATACAGATTGAATAAGTATGGTGAAAGGATACAACGCTGATGCACACCTTTCCTGACTTTAAACCACATAGTATCTCCTTGTTCTGTTCGAACAACTGCCTCTTGGTCTATGTACAGGTTCCTCATGAGGACAATTTCCATTCTTTGCAATGTTGTCCATAATTTGTTATGATCCACACAGTCGAATGCCTTTGCATAGTCAATAAAACACAGGTAAACATCTTTCTGGTATTCCCTGCTTTCAGCTACGATCCATCTGACATCAGCAATGATATCCCTTGTTCCACATCCTCTTCTGAATCTGGCTTGAATTTCTGGCAGTTCCCTGTTTATGTACTGCTGCAACTACTTTTGAATGATCTTTAGCAAGATTTTACTTGCGTGTTATATCAATGATATTGTTTGATAATTTCCACATTTTGTTGGATCATCTTTCTTTGGAACAGGCATAAATATGGATCTCTTCCAATTAGTTGGCCAGGTAGCTGTCTTCCAAATTTCTTGGCATAGACAAGTGAGCACTTCCAGCGCTGCATCCATTTGTTGAAACATCTCCATTGGTATTCTGTCATTTCCTGGAGCCTTGTTTTTCGCCAGTGTCTTCAGTGCAGCTTGGACTTCTTCCTTCAGTACCATCAGTTCTTGATCATATGCAACCTCCTGAAATGGTCGAATGTCGACCAGTTCTTTTTGGTACAGTGACTCTATTTATTCCTTCCATCTTCTTTTGATGCTTTCTGCATCATTCAGTATTTTACCCATAGAACCAATAAACTTTATGAACACTGAAATTTGAATTTCATATTATTTTTACACATCACAAAATAATATACTTCTTTTGATTTTTTTTTCAACCATTAAAAAATTTAAAAACAATTCTTAGTTCGTGAGTCAGACAAAAAGAGGTGATGGGCTGGAATTGGCCTGTGAGCTGTAGTTTGCTGACTCCTGCATTAGAGAAATTCACCATCTCTTTGATTCTCATCAGGTCATGTCACAATTTTATTTCAAAGAGCTTTCTGTGAATGAAAACAGTATTTGCTTGCCTGTTAGAGAAACAGAATATACTCTGGCCAAAAACCAAAACCAAGCCAGTTGCCATCTAGTTGATTTCGACTTGTGGCAACCCATGCGTGTCAGAGTAGAACTGTGCTGCATAGGGTTTTCAATGACTGATTTTTTGGAAGTAGATCACCAGGCCTTTCTTCTGAGATGTCTCTGGGTGGACTTGAACCTCCAACCTTTCAGTTAGCAGCCCAGCATATTAATTGTTTGTACAGAAACTGCATGTTCTCTGTAGCCTACTATATTTGCATATTTAAAATATGGTATAAATATGGAGCTAAAATAAATGCACTTAACATCCTGTATAGAGGCCTCCCCAAATCTTACTGAAATATCTGAGATTAACATCTTGGAGACACACTTCCCACAAAGTGAACTTCAAATGGGACATTATATATTCATGAATCACAGTGCTTAAAATGCAGGGTGAGACTACCAAGATCCTTATGAATACATAGCTCTTTGTCATCCGTCTTGAATTTGGTACCATTCATTCCTGTTTGGCCCACACTAATTGTGAAGAAATTGTCAGATTACTGATTAAATAATGGTATACAGCAAAACAAAACAACAAATCCAAACAAATTATCCACTAAAAATACATTTTCTAGGCCCTTCTCTCTTTACATTGTTAAGCAGAAACAAAGAGTACTCAGTATTTATTAATAATAATTTAAGGCAATGAATTCTAAGAGCATGCCAGATTCTGTGTGAGAAGGCCGAAATAGGAAAATCTCCATGTCCTGGCAGATTACATAATATCTTGCGGGAAACCTTGCTTCATGCCCGTGGTCACAGCAGATGAATTTGATAACTCAGGATACCCAGAAAGACTTATGTGTGTAGAACCTGTGGCAATCACCTCCTTCCTGATTTATGAAGGGATCTTATCCATGTGCTCAGCCATGCTTCAAGGGCTTTGGGGCTTTGAAGGTGTTATGGATTGAATTGTGTCCCCCCAAAATATGTCTTGAAAGGCTAACCCCCGTACCTGTAAATATGACCCTGTTTGGAAATAAGAGTTTTCTTTCATTATGTCAGTGAGGTTATGCCAAAATAGGGTGGGTCCTAAACCTAATCACTCTGAGTTATAAAAAGAGCTGAATAGACCTAGAGACACACACAGGGGAAGATGCCAGATAAACACAGATACACATAGCAGATCTAGCTACAAGCCAAGGAACTCCAAGGATTGCTGATTACTAGAAGTTAAAACAGACAAGAAAGGACCTCCCCCTAGAGCCATACCCTGAATTCAGACTTCTAGCCTCCTGAACTATGAGAAAATAAATGTCTGTTCTTTGGTAATTTTGTTATGGTAAAACTAGCTAAATAAGACAGAGGGTAAACAGTAGACTCCATGAGACGCTGGAGAACCTAGAACTTAAGAGCTGGGCTTCCGAAATGAAACTATCTGGGTTGGAATCCTGGCTCTGCCAACTAGCCATGTGACAAATTGCTTAACCTCTCTGACCTCAGCATCCTCATTGAAGAAATGAGGCTATTAATATTACCAATAGGATTGTCGTGAAGAGTAAATGATCAGTACACGTAAAAAGATTAGTAGAGTGCTGGCACATGGTAGGCATTCAATACAAGTCAGTTTTTATTGTTATCAGGGAAGTGGTAGGATAGAGTGAAAAGACCACAGGTACAGGGGTGGGAAACCAGGTTCTAGCTTTCCCTCCGCTGACCATTGGCCATGAACTCTTATAATGGTGTTTTTACCTTTCTGGTCTCCAATTGCCTTTTCTGTCAAATAAGGACAACAATGCCTTCCTCACCTGCTGATGGCAGAGGGCTGGACCCAAGGACTTTCTGCAGGTCCTTTCCATGGCCACATCTGAAGTTAAACAGCCCCCTATCGTGACCCCAAGAGCGGACAGTCCCAGCTAATGGACCAGCTGAGGAACAAAAAAAATGATTGACACAGTGGTTGCCACAATGGGCTCAAGCATAACAACGATTGTGAGGATGGCGCAGGACCAGGCAGTGTTTCTTTCTGTTGTGCATAGGGTTGCTGTGAGCTGGAACCAACTTGACGGCACCTAGCAACAACAAATTATAGGAAGGACTTTTTTGGTTTCAAATTATTTAAGACATTGAAACAAACAAAAAAATGTATTTTGGCTTTTAAATATAATGCAACCAAACAGCTCACAGTAGACAGCTGTTCCCCCAGCAATCACAAAGGTCCACATTAATAATAATGATAACAAAGCAATTATCCCCTATCTTCTCTGACCCCTGCCTGGCCATACACATGAAATGTTTGTGAAATAATATATATATTTTTAAATTAGAATGTCTCAGTTTGGTGGTGCTAATGGGATCAAAGCTATGGATTCTTGCAAAATCAAGTTGAGCTTGTTCAGTCTCAAGGTCACAGACACCAGTCCTCACCCCAGTCTGCCTCTGGTATTCTTCTGGCTTCAAAATGAAAGACTATGCCTGGGAGAGGGGCTGGATCATTGCAAATCTGTCCTCACACTTGGAAATAAAAGAACTGCAAACACATGCTCTGCTGATGAAGGCTAGTAGTTTCCACATGTTTTTACTGCACACAAATAAGAAGTGTGCGAAGGATATTTCAAACGAATCCATGGGTATCCTTTTCAAGGAATGGTTTGGAGGCCTCATTGCTAAGGAGCCTGACATCTCCTCATTCCCAGAATTAGCTCTGTGCATCTAGGATTATAATCATAGACCTAAAAGTGAATAGTTATTCTAATGTAGGCTGGGGAAATGTCAATGACCCTACCTGATATAGAGGCGGACTCCTTCAGAATTTTGATTACAGCCTTTTCTTCAGCTCATCATTGTTGGTTGTCCCAGGAAGGAGACACATCCTGGGCCCTCTGAATGATGTTCTGGTTCCTTGCCCAATAGACTGTCAACAGATCTCTTTGCCTCACCGGCCTCAGCTTTCCTCTGTGAACTGGGGCTGAGTGCCCACCCTTCCCATAGGATGGGGGTAAGAACCAAAAGAGATTTGTAGGTCCAGCTAGAAATGGCAGTGGTGCTCATCATGATGGAAGCAGGCTCTCCCTTAATGGAGCTCCAAGTTCTCACTGATTCTATAACCCTACGTCTTCCATTCCAGGTACCCTAGACTGGCTGCCAAACACCGGGAGTCCAACACAGCAGGCATTGATATCTTCTCCAAGTTCTCCGCCTACATCAAAAACACAAAGCAGCAAGACAGTGCTGGTGAGTGACTCCCTTCCTCTGTTCCCTGCCCTTGGCCCATGAGCAGTTCAGATACTTGGGTCAGAGAACCATCTGGAACTAATGCTACTTGACTCTTTGCCCCTTCCCCCTTGACAGTGGTAGGAGTTTGTAGATCCTGTCCTGCCTGCTACCTGGCTAGTGCTGGAGGAAAGGCCAGTTGGGCCTTACTGCTGAATTGGAGACAGAGATGCAGTTTGAATTCTGACTGTTCCCTGTTGCACAACATAATACACCGCAGGGAACGGTCCTGCCTCAGCCTTATTATGGTCTATTTGTTCCAAATTCACCATGCTGCCTGTGTTCACAGGAAGTCCTGATTAGAACATATTTCAGTTTCCTTCCAGTTCCTGGAATGGGGTTGACCAGAGGCCACGGGCGGGGCAGCACAGCCACCCCAGTGGAGAATGCTGGAGGCAGATGCCTGGCCCTCTGCTTTTCCCCCTACTGCAAGTACAGAGGGTGCTAGGGAAGGCACTTCTCAGAGCATGGCTTCAACCTCCATCTGGCCCTTAATTTCTGGCATCGGCTACAGTGCTCAGGACTTGATTCTTTTGGGGGGTTTGAGCCCCTTGTTTTAGCTGGCGTGCATTTATTCCCTCATTTGGCATGGTTCTTTAAGAATTAACTAAGGCAATTTGAATAAAACTATCAAATTGAACATGTGTAATCTCTGAAGAACTGTGCTAGGCCCTGTGAGGAGGAGGAAGAGGGGCGAGAGAGTTTCCTTGCCCTCAGAATGGGAGAATGTGGCACCCTTACAAGCTGGGATCCCTAGAACCTAGCATGGTACCAAGCAGAGTGAGTGCTTTGTGAATATTTGTGAATGACTGAAAGAACAAACAATGGACCTCAACAGGGTAGTATATTTTAGATGTTCCAAGAACTCAGAGGAGAAGGGCGTTTCTTTGGACCAAGGTGTCCAGGAAAGGAAGCCGTGTTTGGGGTGAGAGGTAAGAGATTTTGGCGGGAACAGAGTTAGTGCAGTGGGAAGTAAATAATTCACTAATAGTTGCTGAGGTACAGGATTGGGCCAAACACTGAATGAGATTTGGGGGCTCAAAGACACTTTCCCAATCTTCAGGGCCTTGATAGTTCAGGAGGACTGGCTTAAATTCACAAAACATCTAATAATACGACAAGAGATAAATGATGGCTTAATAGAAAAACAAACAAACAAAAAACACTTGCCAGTCAGTCGATTTTGACTCATGGTGGCCCCATGCATGTCAGAATGGAACTGTGCTCCACAGGGTTTTTAGTCACTGATTTTTCAGAAGTAGATTGCCAGGGCTTTCTTCTGAGGCACCTCCGGGTGGACTTGAACCTCCAACCTTTTGGTGAGCAGCTGAGTGGGTTAACCATTTGCACCACCCAGGGGCTCTGGCTTAATAGAAGGGAGTCTGAATTGTTGATTAACTGCCAACTGAAAGTTGGAATGATTTCTGTCAAAGAATTTACCTTAGGGTCCTTTGCGAAGAAAGCTGCTTGAAGGAGTTTTGACTGAGTCATAAAAATCGAGGGGAAATTAGTTGGCTGATAAAACATGTCAGGGGAAGACTTGCGGAAGGTGAAGGAAAGCCAGAGACAAAGACCTCCAAAAGCGGCTGGAGCCTGCAGTGCCAGCCTGGGACACTTGGATTTTATCCTGTGGGCAACAGGCAGACATTAGGGGTACACAAGTAGGTACTACAACACGAGTGGCCTTTCAGGAACAACAACTAGAAGAAGTGGAAAATATTTTACATACATGCAGTGCTCTCACGTCATTGTTGTTTGGACCTTGTCATAGGTTGAATGGTCCCCAAAATTCATGTCCACCTGGAACCTGTGAATGTGAGCTTACTTGGAAATGGGGTCTTTGCAGATGTAATTAGTTAAGGATCTCAAAGTGAAATCATCCTAGATTTAGCATGGGCCCTAAATGCAATGACTGATATCCTTATAAGAAAAGGAGAGGACACACAGAGACATAGAGAGAAGATGGTCATATGGAGACAGAGACAGAGACCAGAGGGAGGCTGCCACAAGCCAAGGAACACCTGGGGCCACCAGAAGCTGGAAGAGGCAAGGAAGGGAATCTCTAGAGCCTACCGAGGGAGCATGACCCTGCTGATACCTTGATTTTTTTTTACTTCTGGCCTCCAGGACTATGAGAGAATAAATTTCTGTTCTTTCAAGCCAGTAAATTTGTGGTTATTTGTTATGACAGCCTTAGGAAACTAATGTAGACCCTTACAACCATCTGTGAGAAAGGCCAGTTATCACCACCTTCCCGGCGGAGGAAGCTGAGGCGTGTGAGGGGATCGGTGGCTTGTCCTTGTCTCAAGTGGCAGAGCTGGTGCTTGAACCTGGGTTTTCTGACTCCACACCCAGTGTCCTTTCCTCCCGGCCGCAAATACATTCATTCATACTTGTCAAAGCACCATCTCAGAGATTATCTCATTAGAATCTTCCAGATTTTTAAAATTATAAGTGGTATTTACATATTATCCATATTTACAGTTCTCCTATCCCCAAAGCCAGAGCAACAGTTTCCACCAAACACTGCATATCAGTTTCTTATAAACTCAAGGCTCTCCAATTTTCCCTTCTTCTGTTTCACCCTGTTTTTCCCCCGTCAGGGATTCTGCCCTGGAGACTCCCTCTTCCCCTGACTCATTTGCACATTTCAAAGCCCCTGCATTCCTGCCTTCCCAGATGGCCTGTCTCCCAGAACTCAATCCTTTGTGCTTTTCTTGTCTCCTTCCTTTTAACAAGACACCACACATTTCTTCATTGACACTGTAACTTGCCCACTCCTCTCGTTTCCCCTTTACTCCTCATCCCCACCCTCAAGCCCACACCTCCTAATTGTGATTAATTGCATCTAAAATTCTTAGGCTCAGCAAGCCAGAGGCCAAGACTCATTGGGACTCATCCTGCCCACCCTCCTGCAGAGAACAACAGCCCTCCTGGGCTAGGTCCCAAAGCGAACCACGGCCCCACCCCACACAGCAGCTTGTCTGGTGAGCCGTTTCACACCTGCTCTCTGCTTGACCCAGCTCTGTCACACAGCCTCTTACAGATCTCTGCAAGAGCATCAGCCTTAGACTCCAAGGGGCCTTTGCCATGCCTTCATACACTACTTCCCTATTTTTTTCTGGATCTTCAGCTCTGCATCTATGTCTTAAACATGCTTTCTGCAGATTGCTCCTTTTGTATTTTCAATTTTTTTTTTTCTTAAGCATAGCCCTCCTTTCCCATCACCTTACCACCTAATTTCCCCACCTCTCACACACATACTGGTCGTGGTCCTTTCCTGCCTCCTCAGCATCAAAACACAAAAAAAACCAACACTACACAATGGTTCTACATGGTAGACTATCTCTCCACTCCCATGGTAAATACAGAAACTACCATCCAAAATTTCCCCATTGTTTCATGTAGCCTCAAACGTCTCCAGCTCCTCCATGAACAACTGCCTCCTTTGCCATGAGACCAGAAGAACTGGATGATGCCTGGTTCCCATTACTGAACATTTTGATCAAAGATTCCATAGAAGAATCCTGATAAAAGGGGGAAAATGTACAACAGAATTTCAAAGTCTCATAGACTCTAGACTTTCTGGAGCCATAGAGGGTGGATGAACCCCTGAAACTATTGCCCTGAGATAATCTTTAAACCTTAAACCAAAAATATTCCCTGAAGTCATCTTAAAATCAAACAATAGTTTAGCTTAACCAGTAAAAAAGGTCTGCCTTGAGCATTATGCTCTTTTAAGAACTATTTCTATGGGATCAGATTGACAAAAGCAACTTAAAAGATTTGATAGGAACCTTACAGAGCAGTGAGTTTATGTTAATGAGGGGGGAACAACTCAAAAAAGGAGGGTGAGAATGGTTACACGACTTGAAGAATGTAATCAATGTCACTAAATTGTACATGTTGAAACTGTTGAATTGGCATTCAACAGTATTTTGAATATGTTTTGTTGAATATGTTTTGCTCTGTATATTCTCAATGACAACAACAACAAATAAAATTCAGGTAAAAAAAAAAAGTTTCCAGCCACCAGAATCCAGACCCCATCCGGGAGAGCCATCAATAGCTATTATACAAGATACTTGTCTATTAGTTTGTTTATTTGGTCACTCATTCATTCAACAGACATAAATTGCATGGAGTGGGCACAAATCCAGCCTAATGTTTATGGGACATTTATTGTGTGCCAGGCATTGTGCTGGGTTCTGGGGTTGCCAGGATGAAAAAGTCATTGCTCCTGATGAACTAACAGTCTTTTGGGAGCTGTAAAACATAAACATGCAATTACAGACCTGAGTTTGAATCTGAGCTCTGCCACTCCTAGCTGTGCAACTTTACCCAAGAGACTTACTCTAACTCTGAGCCTCTGTTTCCACATCTGTGAAATGGACTGAATAATACCTTCAATTTCTTCTTGTCATGTAAGGCAATTAATAGCATATCCAAGGTTTGTAATGTAGATTCATTTATTTTATAAGTTAGTGCACGTAAATCCTTTGGGACAATGCTTAGCACATAGTAAATGCTCATTAAATGTTAGCTTTGATTATTGTATTGTTGCTAAAATGGGACGAATACGAATATTGGCATCAGAAACTGCTGTTTCAGCTATTCATTTTTTTGCCTCCTCCTAATCAGCACTTCCAAATCCCCCATTCATATAGTCTACCAGTTTTTCAACTTCTTCAACTTTGTTTCCCACTTTCTTGGTGCATTTTCCTCCCCTCCAAAGTTTATGTCAAAGATTGTCCGTGGCCTGGCCCTCACTGTTGCATCTCTGGTGTCACTGCATTTCTCTGTCTCCCGAGGTCATAGTTTTGCCCTCTGTTTTGCTGTCTGTTACTCCACTGCCTCCTCTTTCTGTAATCCCCAGACCCAGGCTTCCTTTGTCTGCTGCGACTAGATTCGGCTTACATGACCCTCCCCTCACCCATTTCCAGACTTAGTCTTCCCTTAAATGTAGCATGGGTTTCTCACGACAGGATCTCTGTTGTTGTTGTTGAGTGCTGTCGAGTCAATTCCGACTCATAGCAACCCTATGTGACAGAGAAGAACTTGCCCCAGAGAGTTTCCGAGGCTGTAATCTTTATGGAAGCAGATCACTAGGTCTTTTCTCCCTTAGAGCTGCTGGTGGGTTCGAACTGCTGACCTTTCTTTCAGCAGCCAAGAGCTTAACCACTGTACTACTGGGGCTGCCTTACAGGCTCTCCAGACTCCCCATTTAATAAGATGCTAACGCGCTACAAGGGCAGACTTGCTCCATTTTCTTGTCACTTGAGAGTCCCTGTCTTAGTTATCTACACATTATTGTCAGTCGATTCCGATGCATAGCGACCCTACAGAACAGGGTAGAACTGCTCGATAGGGTTTCCAAGGAGCGGCTGGTGGATTCGAACTGCTGATATTTTGGTTAACAGACGAGCTCTTAACCACTGCACCACCAGGTTCCATCTTAGTCATCTAGTGCTGCTGTAACAGAAATATCACAAGTGGATGGCTTTAACAAAGAGAAATTTATTCTCTCACAGTCTAGGAGGCTAGAAGTCTGAATTCAGGGTGCCAGCTCCAGGGGAAGGCTTTCTCACTGTTGGCTCTAGAAGAAGGTCCTTGTCATCAATCTTCCCCAGCTGAGGAGTTTTCAGCACAGAGATCTGGGGTCAAAAGGACGTGCTATTCTCCTGGCTCTTGTTTCTTGGTGGGATGAGGTCTCTGTGTCTCTATGCTCAGAATCTCTCTTTTGTATCTCAAAAGAGATTGACTTAAGACACAACCTAACTTGTAGGTTGAGTTCTGCCTCATTAACATCATAAAGGTAGGATTCACAACACACAGGAAAATCATAGCAGATGACAAAATGGTGGACAGTCACACAATACTGGGAATCATGGCCTAGCCAAGTTGACAGATATTTTAGGGGGACACAATTCAATCCATGGCATTCCTCCACACAGTTTTGGGGGAAAGACGAAGACTTTGTTTCTGGATGTGTTTCGTCACGTTGCCTCCAGTGGCTGAGACAGATGAGTGTGTTTGGTGATTCAGCTCTCAGACTCTGAGGTGGCAATTTAGACCCCAGCTATGCCTCTGTTGGCCTGGTGCTATTGGATGAGTTACTTCAGCTCTTTGTGCCTCAGTCTCTTTATCTGTAGAATTAGGGTAATGACTGTAGGTATCTCATAGGTATGTTTGGAAGAATGTCTGCCACTATGTGCAAATGTCGGCCGTTGTTCTGTGTATTATTGAGGGGTAGACATTTGTACCTCAGGGAAGTGTCTGGGCTGAAATTATAGTTTGAGGAGTTAGATATAGGCACACAGTTATATATAGATATACAATTAAGTTTATGAGTGAACTGAACACAACACCCATGGATCATCCTTATTTATGGGAGACCAGGGAGTATGATTAAGAAGCGCTGGCCATTGGGAAAGGAGTCCTTGTGTGGTGCAAATGATTAACATGCTCGGTGGCTAACGGAAAGGTTGGAGGTTCAAGTCTACCCAAGCACCTCAGAAGAAAGGCCTGGCAATCTACTTCTGAAAAATCTGCCATTGAAAACCCTATGGAGCACAGTTCTACTCAGACACACTCGGGGTTGCAGTGTTGGAGCTGACTCAGCAGCGACGTTTTTTTTTTTATTTTGTTTTAGCCCACAAGGAAGGAGGAAAGCTAGGGGTGGGTGGGATCATGAAGATGAAGGACAGATTAAAAACAAACAAGTGAGCAGTCTGTGATATGAAATGCTGCACAGGAGGTTATGGGTGACTTCTGCCAGCTGTGTACCACTCCCTAGAAGTGTCCTTCTCTGACTGCCTTTCTCCTATGAAGCAGCCCATTCCCCAGATTCTGCTCAACAAGAGAGAGCCCAGGCTGACCCAGGAAGTAAGGATCCTTTTCCCATGGAAAGGGGAGAGGTGGAATCCAGTCAATAGGGAATGGGATGAAGAACACAGATGGAGGGAGACTCACAGCCCTGATGAAGGACATTCTCTCCAAGATGGGAGAGAACAGCATGGCATTAACACTCGACTGCAGGAGTCCTTGCTCTGGGACCCGCATTTACTCTTTCAATCCAGCAGGGAGAAGTTATGCCATTTTTTTCAGTTCTGAAGGTTTGTAGAGTGCTGAAGCAGAAGGATTGAGGGAGGGCGTAACTCCGTTCACCCTGCCTTTGCCACATCCCGTTAACATCCCTTGAGTTAACCCGCAGCCCGCCTCTGTGTTCTGCCCGTCCTGCCCAAAGTGGGTCTTGTCCTCCACATTTAGCAACCGTAGTGGCTTCTGTCTCTAACATCCTCCCATTTCCCTCTGGCAGTTTCGTTGTTAAACACCCCTCACCTCCTGTCACTGCTCCATTCACCTTTCCTGAGACGCTGCGGAGGCAGACAGAGCCCACATTACTGAGGACGGATGGGCAGCAGGCCCACCAGACTTGCAGCTCTGCCTTCTCCTCGCTCCCATACCACACACTTACTCCGTAGCCTCTGCCGCTGCGTAATCAGTTTGGCTCCCTGGTTTTAACACTTTCCTTTATGGAGCGCTGGTGGAGCAGTGGCTGAGGTGCTTGACTGCTAACTGAAAGGTTGATGGTTTGAACCCAGCGGCCTGCTCTGTAGGAGAAAGATGTGGCAGTCTGCTTCTGTAAAGATTACAGCCTTGGAAACCCTCTGGGGCAATTCTTCCCTGTCCTGTAGAGTCACTATGAGTCGGAATTGGCTCAATGGCACGAGGGTTTGGGTTTTCTTTTTTTTGTTTTTCTTGAGAGGTTCCTTTTACATCTGACTTTAACGTGTCTCCCCAATTCTCTATCATTTTGTAAGAGGATGCAGGCTTCTTCCTCTGAATATTCATCTTACATTAGTATTTCTTGCCCTCAAGCTATGGTATTTCCAATCGCCTCGTATGCATATGAAAGCTGAGCAATGAAAAAGAAAGTCCGAAGAAGAATTGAC
This sequence comes from Trichechus manatus latirostris, assembly GCF_000243295.1. Classification (NCBI taxonomy): domain Eukaryota; kingdom Metazoa; phylum Chordata; class Mammalia; order Sirenia; family Trichechidae; genus Trichechus; species Trichechus manatus. The sequence goes on along the minus strand of NW_004444001.1, from coordinate 11,745,498 downwards.
GCATTTGAACCGTGGCGTTGGCAAAGAATACTGAATACACCATAAACTGGAGGAAGTTCAGCCAGAATGCTCCTTCGAATCGAGGATGGCAAGACTTCTTAATGCTTACTTTGGACATGTTATCAGGAAGGACTAATCTCTGGAGAAGGACATCATGCTTGTTAAAGTAGAGGGTCAGCAACAAAAAAAAAAAGGAAGATCCTCAGTGAGATGGATTGACACAGTGGCTGCAACAATGAGCTCAAACAGCAATGATTGTGAGGATGGAGTAGGACAGGGTAGGGTTTCGTTCTGTTATACATGGGACCGCTATAAGTCAGAGCCAACTCAACGGCACCTAACAACCCTCAAACTTCATTTTAACAGCCTCTAAAACCTCTGCCCATTCCCTTTGCTTTCAAGAAATTTATTTTAGTCACTTTCCATAATCTAATGATAAGAGACACTATCTTTTATTTTTCACTATCTCCCTTTTTCTTTATGCGTCAATCCTATCAATTCCGTCTTATTTCACTTTTTGTACATATTACACATTCTAGGCTGTTAACAAACGGATCCAAGGCACATCTTTAATTCTCTATTCTTATTAATCAATTTTAAAGGCCCTTTTTAATTTCTTCCAGCCCTATCACTCCTCAAACTATTCCAATATTACCCAGATACCAGTAATATTCCTGCCTAGTATTACCATCCTCGTTTTTGGCATGAGTGCCATATTCTCATGTGTTTTTCCCTTTTTTTTTTTTTTTTTTGGTTGGGGAGGAATTGGGCTTGTATATACATGTCAACTAAGACAAGAATCCACTGTATCTCCCACTCTATTCATATTCACAAGGTCCCTAGGTGGCACAAACCCTATGCTTCTGACTACTAACCTAAGGGGTGTCAGTTTGAACCCACCCAGCAGTACCACAGAAGAAAGGCCTGGCAATCTGCTTAAGATCACAGCCAAAAAAAACCCCATGGAGGAAATCTACTTTGTGACATATGGGTTTGCCATGAGTCGAAATTGCCTCAACAGCAATGGGTTTGGTTTTTGGTTTTTTTATTCACATTTGCCATTTCTATCCTTAATTCCTTTGAACAAGCTCACTTCCATAGAACTCTCTTTCCCTTGTTTTTACTAGGTCTAAAAATTCCCAAACCCTTTTTGTATCTAATCCATATGTCATCCGCAACCTTGTAAATTTTCCTAGCCACATTTGCATATTCCTTTTTTAAAGATCACGACAAACATATATCTCAGGTTTTCCCAGGCCTCTCAGGCTGCCTGTGTCACAGATTTCTGGAATAAATGGTGTTTTTCCCAATTTGGATGATTTCAGTCTTTCGAGGCTTCCTTCAAATTCCCTCCTCTTTCCCCACTTCAACTTTAGTTTTCGCTCTTATTTCTGCTTCTGTGTTCCTTTGTCTTGGGGGGGTTTCTTTCTATTTTATAATTTATACTCCACTTGTTCCAGAAAGACTTTATAGCTACTCACAGGGACACAGCAAACACAGCAAAGCAACATACGCTAAAAGGAGGTAGGAAAGAAAAACAAGGGAAGATCATAAAATGGAGCCCAGGGTGAGCTAAACAATACAGCAGCTCCAAGAACCTAAAGGCTTGACACACATGGTAGACTGCAAATTCGACTCCAAACAGTCTAGCAGACAAAGCAAAAGGAGACCCTGGTCATCTGCAGTTTGGTTCTCCCAGAAGATGAAAACCAACTAACCTCCCAGAAGAATAACAAATATTCCTGATCTGGGGGCTTGAGTTGCAAGCATGGAGGAGTTGTTATTTTCATTTTCTTTGGCCTTTTCCTTCTGCGACTTCCCTTCCTGTTCCTGTCTGTAGATCCCAGGCCCTGCTGACTTCATACTAACATGACTTCCCTCCGGCTCCCCTGCAGGCATTGTCTTCACCCTGCCCTTTCGGCTACATCCCTGCTCACCCCTCTGTTCATCACTTGTACTCCCTCTGCATCTGAAATCCATTTTCTTTTTTAACTCCTCATCTTCTCTTGAAGACGCTAGAGACCTCCCTGTAGCTCCAGGCTCGCGTCACCAACCTTCCTGCTCCGCTCTGTGCATTCTAGGATTCAGTAGATCCGCCTGCGTCTGTCTCCTTTTATGGTGACTGGTGGATGGCGGCACTGTGCTTGCAAAGATCTGCCCCTTTTCACTTCCAAGGTTGCACACAATTTTATTTTTATGAAGACACTGCAATACCCTAACATAAACCAACAAACCCGTTGACACTGAGTCGATTCCAACTCATAGCGACCCTATAGGACAGTCGAACTGCCCTATGGGATTTTCAAGGAGGAGCCAGTGGATTCTAACTGCCAGCCTTTTTGGTTAGCATCTGAGCTCCTAACCACTATGCCATCAGGGGACTAAACAACAACAACAACAACAACAAAAACCGTTGCCGTCAAGTCGGTTCCAATTCATAGTGACCCTATAGGAGAGAGTAGAACTGCCCCATAGGGTTTCCAAGGAGCGCCTGGTGGATTCAAACTACCGACCTTTTGGTTAACAGCCGAGCTCTTCAGCCACCAGGGCCCCACCAGGGCACTATACCCTAACGTATTCCTCCCAAAGTACTTGTCCTAATAGAATACTTCAGCCACCCTTTCTTGGGTATACATGATGATCTGGACACAGGCTATGTGCTTAGGATGCAAGGCCCATACTCAGATTGAGTTGTTTCTCTAGCTTTTGCCCTTCTTTAGTAATAACTGTAGAGGCCACATTTTCCAAACTGAAAATCAGATGTCTAACAAATTGACTTCATTGAAAATAATCAAATTGTAAGAAATTGGTACTGTCCCAGAAAATGCAGGACACATGTCCCCAAATGAAAAGCACCTGCATGGGGCTTAGCGCTCTGCTCCCCCTCCTCCCCGATGCAAATGCAAACTTGGCTGCCACTGTGTATGACAGCTCACACTGCCTCCTGGCCCCAGACTCTTCACTGGAACAGATGACTAGCCACCACCCTTGGCTTAAGCCATAGATGGACCAAAAGTTCTCTGAGCAGTGTTGGTTCTGTTTCCAAATGAGAGCCAAGGTTATCTCCTCCCTAAAGCTTACGTTGGAGTCCCAGGGTGGCGAAAACGGTTAATGCACTCAGCTGCCAACTAAAAGGTTGGAGGTTGGAGTCCACCTAGAGGTGTCTCGGAAGAAAGGCCTAGTGATCTATTTCAGAAAATCAGCCAATGAAAGCCTTATGGATCACAAGGTAAGATCCACAACCGATTACGAGCATGTTGCAGGACCACGTGTTTCCTTCCGTTGTGCATGAGGTTGCCATGAGTCAGGGACCGAAGTTAAGGCAGTTAACAATAACAGCGTGGTTAAGAGTTTGGCTGCTAACCAAAAGGTTGGCAGTTCAAATCCACCAGCTGCACCTTGGAAACCCTACGGGGCAGTTCTACTCTGCCCTACGGAGTCGCCATGAGTTGGAAGTGACTCAGTGGCAACGGGTTTGGTTTGGAACAACAACAACAAAGAAACAAAAAGTGTCCCCACATAAATTATGACATGCATTTGATTATAAGATACAGCCTGATTGCAAAGATGTCAAAATATGAAAAAATGTGCAACTTAGACTCGATGAAATACGACAGGCAATTCCCGTAGTCCTTTCCAAATTTTCCATTCTATTACTTCTTTGAGGCTATGCAGTGAAATGTCAAACCCTCCCGTCAGCTCAGACTTTGAGCTACCTTGTTGAAAAGAAAGGGAATCGAGGTCAACACTGCTTCTAGCTCCCTCTGGGACAGCCATACTACTCCACATCCAGTGAAGTGTCAACCCTGCTCCCTGCCCTTCTTGCATGAAAACAAGTATCACTTATCTCTAAGGTTAACAAACTGTTTTCTGTAAAGCGTCAGACAGTAAATATTGTACGGTCTTTGTCAAGACTACTCAACTGTGCTGGAAAACAGTAAAACAGCCATAGACGATTCATAAACAAATGATCCATGTTCCAGTAAAGTTTCTGAAATTTGAATTTCACATAATTTTCATGTGCCACAAAATATTATTCTTTTGATTATTTTTTTCGACCATTTAAAAATATAAAACCCAAACATCGATTGAGGGTGTACAAAAATTGGTGGTGCTTGTTGTTTGAGTTGGTGACCCACATTTACACCACCCAGGGACTCCGCAAAAAGAAGTATCCCTTGGACTGTTGTTTCCTAACCTCTCTCTTAGGCAGCCCCAGGCTACAGGAGCAATTTCTCCTGATTTCTATATGCCTCGATCTCCTCATCTGTAATAAAAAGATAGTAGAACCCTGGTGGCACAGTGGTTAAGAGCTCGGCTGCTAACCAAAAGGTGAGCAGTTCGAATCCACCAGCCGCTCCTTGGAAACCCTGTGGGGCAGTTCTACTTTGTCTTATAGGGTTGCTGTGAGTTGGAATCCACTTGAGGGCAAAGGGTTTTTTGTTTGTTTTGGCCTTTTGTATATCATTGTCATGTTAATTAAACAAATTAATGTATATAAAGCACTTGGGACAGTTTTTGGCACACAGTAGGCACTCATAAGTGAGAGCTATTGTGTTGCTGTTGTTAAATGCACTCACCCTCCCCAAACTCCCTTGTGTCCACCCTTTAGACTGGGCAGCCTGAGCAGCTTACTTTGTAATGTAGGAGTATGTGCTGCCCTCTTCTGGCAGACACAGAAATCAGCGCTTGAGTTGGCTAATCATGTTACTCTGAATTTCTAAGCAGCTTCTGCAGACCGGAACCCATGGTATGCCTAAACTTTGGCTGGGATTCCTGAAAAGGCCGGGTCTCTCCGGGGTATCTAAGCCACCTTCCATTTTCTGTCCCCCATCCCAAGGGAAGAGCATGTCCACCAGGCCTGATGGATCCTCCAGAGGGCGCTGGCTGCCTGGTGATGAGCTGCCCCCAACTGCTTCTTTCTCCCTTTCCTCTCCCCCTTCTGCCACCCCTAGTCTTTACTTTTATGAACTTCCTTGACCTAAAATAGAAAAGTGTTTGAAAGGATTTAAAGCAGCCTGGGAGGGCTGTTAGCCCAGATATAACAAGCCTCTTACTATCAAAGACCGCTCCGCTGTGCTTTCCCTCAAAGCATCATGAAAGCAAATGGCTGGTGGGGTGAGGGTGGGAGGAGGGGTAGTGGGGAGGCGAGGTGGAGCATTTTTTCCAGATGCCCAGGATGTGGCAAGCCGTGTTCAGAAGAGAGTGTGTGTATTTATTATTTCAAGCCACTTCAATCACAAGACGCTTAATTCCTTCTCCTCTTCCTCCCCAGCCCTCTGCCCCATGCCCTGGTAGGTCCAATCTGGAGGTGGAGACCTTTCCAGGGGCATGGGGCAAGATCTGATCCCCACCTTTCATTCAGCCTCAGGCTTTCCCAGGGACCCAGGGGCCTGAGGTGGAAGCTAAGGCAATATGTCTAAAGCAGTGCAAATGTGAGTTATAATTACCCTGTGGGGTTAAAGTGCTCCACTGCTAACCAAAAGGTCAGCAGTTCAAACCCACCAGCTGCTCCATGGGAGACAAGACCTGGCAATCAGGTCCTGTAAAGATTACAGCCTAGAAAACTCTATGGGGGCAGTTCTACTCTGTCATATAGGGTTGCTGTAAGTTGGAATTGACTTAGTGGCACACAAAAATAACAGGGTCCTCAATCCCTGGGTGGAATAAACAGTTAAGGTACTCATCTGCTAACCAAAAGGTTGCTGGTTCCAGCCCACCCAGAGGTGCCTCGGAAGAAAAACCTGGTGATCTACTTCTGAAAAATCAGCCACTGAAAACCCTACCTTGCGCAGTTCTACTCTGATACATATGGGGCTGCCGTAAGTGAGACTGGATGGATTGCAATTGGTAGGGTCCTCAGAAACAGAAGTCAGTGAGGTGGCAGTGGGGCCCCATGTCTATTCTGCTAGAGACACCAACTGATGCTTTTGGATAGGACAGCTGTGTCCCAACTCAGGACAACTGGCTTCTGGGAAGGCCTCAACTGAGGCCTCTGAGCCCTCCGGTGGGGAGCTATCTTGATGGAGGCTCCCAGCGGTCAGATAGGCTACTGCAGTGATGAGGATAACGATGTTACTGTCTTGCCACTTCCTTATAAAGCAGCCATTGCTGTCTCATTTCAAAAATGCTTCTGGTCATAAAGGAACCCTTCAGGCTGCCTTCTTTGGCAGCCCCTGCCTGAAAATAACCAACTCGGGGTATTTTGTTTGTTTGTTTGTTGGGTTAAAGCTTTGCTTTGATTAGCATGCTTGCAAGGAAAAGCAAATAACCCAGGCTGGGTGGGTCCAACCTCTAAGGTCTGGCTGTCCTGCATAGTTGCACGTCTTATCCTACATGGAAAGTCCTTGAGGTGGGAGGGAGGCTAAAGGGGATGAATAGTTCCACCATCACCTCCCAGGAATTGCCCAGGGGATGTCCTCCAGAAGGTCTTTGATTTGGTTCATTATTGAGGTGAGGTGCTTGCAATTTATAATTGAATAAATTTTGTTCCTGAAATGAATCCTCGAGCTGTTGTAAAGAAGGTGGTTGTGGCTGCGTGGCGTTGAATGCGGCGGGCATGAGGGGGGCAGGGAGGAGGAAGGGGAAGGAGGAAGGTGGGTCCTGCGTGGGTGGGCACATTCATTAGTGGAACCAGCCGGTGTTTTGCTGTGTGGGCTCCCTGGCTGGAGTTGAGCTGAGACCACCAACACCATTCCATGGGGTGGAATTTCCCACCGTCTGACCAGAATGAGTTCTCCTAGCCTGGCCTGGACTCAGATCAAGAACTGGGGAAGAAAGGAACATTAAATGACTAATTTGAACACAAGTTAAATGCTCTTTCACCTCTCGCTATTGCTACTTCATCCTGTGCAACTGACATCTCCTATGTTCATGCAGTTTATATGTGGGAGCTAAATAAGTGTTTCCCTCTCTCTCCTATATATGTGTGTGTATGTGTGTGTGTTTCTCTCTACACACACACATATATACATACACATACAGTGTGTGTGCTGATGCTTCTATATACTAGCTGAGGTCTTCACATGCTTCCTTAAATGGGCAGGCACATGTATCAATGAGTCAGAAAACAATGTGCTTACGTGCAAAGTTATATTAGTGATGAGACGCGATATGGGTCTCACAGCTTCACCCTTAAGCACATGGTGTTTAGAGCATAGATGTGCCATAGACGTGTGTGAGTGTGTGTATCTACCTTTCATTGTGTAGGTAGAGGCTAGGAGCATCGCTGTTGGTTTACAGGATGGCTGCCCTAATCATCCCTTGTCTGTGATTAGAACATAGCTTTGAGAAAAAATTCTCCCCTATCTCTGTCTACTCTCAATGGAGACTGGCTCTGGGTAGATGAGCATGTAGAATGGGTTCCTCATTGTTTATAGAGCTGGGGCTGAAAATGACAATACGTGAAATCCAAGTGGTGTGCTGAATCTTCTGGCAAAAATTTCAAACACCCGAATTATAAATTTCCTTGTCAAATTTGTCACTATCTTGTCCAGGTGGGATGGGCAATATTTCACACAGGGAACAGCTGAAGCATTGGAAAAATCCTTCAGAAGAAGACATGGTGAAGCCCATGATGAGCCTGGGTAGACCAGGCATTTCTCAGCTTTGAAACTCTTTTGCTGCAAACTAATATTACTAAAAGATAAGAATTGAGACCTGGGGTTAAATCCAGCCCGGTATTCTCAATTTATAGGGCAGAGTAGAACTGCCCCATAGGGTTTCCAAGGAGCAGCTGATGGAGTCGAACTGCCGATCTTTTGGTTAGCAGCCCTAGCTCTTAACCGCTGCACCACCAGGCCTTCAGCATCAGTAACTTAGAGGGGATTATTTGTTAAAGAAACAAACAAAAAAGAAAAAGTTGCTATACAAAACTTTGACTTTAAGACCCCTAGCTTTCTTTAAGTACCTGCTATGGAGCTGTCTTTCAGGAAGGTGCCCCAACCCATCTAACATATTTATGGGTTTAGCCTGAGTAGGCTTATGAGCTAAAGAGACCCATATGTTTATGGGTAAAGTAGCATTTCTTTTTATCTTGTTATCCAGAATGAGTACTTTTCCAACTTGAATGTACATAGGTATACCCTAGAAGTCTTGCTAAATGCAGATATTGATACAGCGCATCTGGTGTGGGGCCTAAGAGCTTCCAGGCGATTCCAGTGCTGCTAGTCCAGGACCACGCTTTGGTGAGCAGATTCTAGGCAGCCGTCTGGTGTGTCCCATTCATCATTATTATTCCAGAGTCCAGCTCGGTGTCTGGCCCAGAGTGGTGCTCAATAAACATTTGTCAAATGAATGAATGAACTATATCCCACACACTTCAAGATGTCCCTTGCCTGTCTGCCTGAGAGATGATGGAAGGGCCCATCCTGGCCCTTCAGTGTCAAGGGTATTTCTCCCATGCTGCGTCCTCTTCCAGCCTGTCCTTTTAAGTCTGTCTTCACATTGTTGTCGAGTGCCGTTGAGTTGATTTTCAACTTATAGTGACCCCAAGTGACACAGTAGAACTGCCCTGTAGGGTTTTCTAGGCTGTAACCTTTATGGAAGCAGATCACTGGGTCTTTCTCCCATGGAGCCACTGAGTGGGTTCGAACTGCCAACCTTTTGGTTAGCAGCTGAATGCTTAACCATTGTGCCACCAGGGCTCCTTCTCTGCACATTAGGTCCTTGCATTCTCTTGATTCTCTTTCTTTGAAACTTCCCAGTCCCCAGTTAGCTTATGAAGTTCAGCTGAGAACATCTAATGCTTTTATAACCTGTTATATTAATTCAATTTTCACAGTTAAAAATAAAAAAAAAAAGAATAATCTTATTTAGAACCTATCAATGAGAGTGTAAGAATCTGAACACTTCTTGTCACTAAGACAGTCAGTGTGGTGGTGTTTGCCTAAGTGGTATTTTTCTTTTTACCCTTATTTTTATAACTACATTCAAGGAAAATATATTTGGTATTAAAGGTGAAACTTCAAGAGTCAAAGAGAAAACATAGAAGGCAAAATTCTAATGTTCTTCCAGTTGGAAGCCAGAGGGCAGATGATTTTTCTAGGACCTCTGGCCAAAGAAGCATTGAATGATCTGGATCATAGTAACATGCTTCTCGGCACTGATCCCATGTCCAGGACCCCTACCAATCCTGAATATTTGGCGGGTCAAATCACGAGATTCTCAGGCCTACCTCTGTCCAGCTCTAACTCTCTGATGGCCTCATACCTATTGACATTTGCACTCATTACCCATTTTTTGTTCCCATTGTGGGGACATCAAAAACAAGTTTTAACCAACACTTTGCCCAGGCCCGGCCTTGGCCTCAGTTCTGCTTGTGTCAGCTGGCAGAGAGGTGCAAGTTGGTGGTGCCTGTGCTCCTCTTTCAGCTCTGATGACAAAGAGGCCTGGAGCAGATATAGGCTGAGACCCTACAGGAGGGCAGCCCAGGCCAAACAAATGGAATCCCTTCATCCATCCCCAAGAGACCAACCAAGCACTATCATTCTCCTTAGAAAGAAAACAACTGTAGATCATCTAAAGAGATAAAGCCAGTTACATAAGCATATGGAGGCATACACAGTCACATGATTTTAGGGTCTCTCACTTGTCCTCAAACCCCATAGAATAACTAATTCTATTGACAAATACTTATTCAGGCACTGTGCAAGGTGCTATAATGATAATATAATAATGAAATATTGGCAATGCTTATGCGTATTGGCAAAGATTGTGTTTGCATGTAATAGAAACTTGATTACAGAGACTAAAGCAAGTATTTATTTTATTTTACTTACCAAACACCTATGTAGCATTTTGCTATGTGCTGTATTCTGTTCTAATCATTTTTTACAAATATTAACTTCTTAATAGGCATTTGCTTTTTTTCTCGTAACCGAAGTCCAGAGAGTAGAGAGTTCTAGGCAGATGTAGTTACTTAAAGAAGTCACGAATACAGACTCCTGAGAGCCCCTGACTCCCCATCTGTAGTATATGAGTTTTATCCTTATACCACAATATGGTTGCTCCACCTCCAGGCATTACATCTGAGTTCCAGGTAGTGCCAGCCGCATCTGTCTTTTCTTTCCCAGAAGCCCGTCCATTGGCCAGATATGTGTCATTTGGCCTCCTCTAGCTGAAAGTCTGGGAGTCTGGAGAGATGAGTATTTTTGTCTAGCTATATTGCTACCCTAAAAAAAAAAAAACAAAAAACAAAACTGTGGTCCTGCTAGTAATAAAGTAGACAAGAATGGATCTTTGCATATAATTCACTTTCAACTGAAGGTGATTTTTTGTTTCGTTTTGTTTGTTTTTTGCTATGGTGAAAATATCTGATCTAGCTATGCCAAAAAGACACTCTATTTGAAATTCTTCTTTGGGGCTGATTAAATCTCAATCATTACCACACCTAGACTTCAGGAAAAAGAAGTATAAAATTTCACAAAAAAATGTGCTACACTCTTACTTCAAATTTTAGAAGATGCAAAACTCATGTAGTAAAAGCTGTGCAGGTAAAACCCCACATGGATAGCTTCTCCCCACAAGCTGTAATCTGGTGGGGGGCAAGTGCGGGCATCCAGGAAGCTGCTCTGAGCACTGAGGGGAGAAGTTCAGGTATAACTGTGGCATATCTGGGAAATTCTGCAAAAGTATCTGTCACCCCCAAGCCCCACCACACTCACCCTCTAAAGTCACCCTATTTCATGACTGTTCAGAAGGTTTACTCTGGCAGGGTTGTGGTTACGGCTGCAGAGTCAGAATGAAAGGACCAGCTGAGTATCACTGTTAATGTCAGCGTTTATGAAACACAAGAAAAGGCTCGGCATAATTTGTCTGGGGTGACTTCCTCAGGGCAGAGGACGAGTTAAGCACAATATTTATCAAGCGAGGCCAGAGGCAAGAGTCATTTTTTTTTCTTGCAACTCTAAGAACGTATTAGTTTTTGTTGTTGTTGGCTTTCGTTCTTATACATCAGCAACTTCACACAATGGTTAACTAAAAGGTTGGAAGTTTGTGGGAGAAAGACCTGGCGATCTGCTTCTGTAAAGATTACAGTCAAGAAAACCCTACAGGGCATTTCTGCTCTGCCACATGGAACCGCTATGAGTCAGAACTGACTCAACAGCACCCAACAAAAACAACATCACACATGGCACATAAAGACCACTGCAGGCACTGTTCTGAGCCCCCTGCAGGCATTGACGCAATCGTTACCCACAACAACCCTAGAGGGTGTGCCATGTTATGATCCCCATTTACAGATAAGGGAACTGAGGTACCCAGAGTTAAGCAACCCGCCCAAACTAGTTATGTGGCAGAACCCACATCCCAACCTAGGCAGCTGGCCTCATGGGCATTTATATCCCATGAGTATTAATACTATACATTTAATATAATCCATTATGTAAAATGCATGTGGTGCTGAGTTTTTAAAAAAGAGTGGGTCATTCAGGATACCATGATCTAATGAGTTAAAAAACCAACAAACACTCATTGAATGTCTACCTTGTATGTTTCCATTAACATACTCAATAGTCCTCAGCTGCTCTGTCTGAATCCTGACCCAGCAATCCAGGGGAAACAAGAGACTCCAAACTCAGCCCAGAGTGGGCACTCATTTGATACATGTCTAACAAATGAAAGAATGAGCAACAGAAACAACTTATAGGATATTCACAGAAAGGCAAAAAACAATAATTATTTAAATTTAATTATGGAAACGGGGTGGGGGGTGACCTACCATACTTGCGTCTTTAAATTCATAAATAAACCAAAAACCAAACCAGTTGCCATTGAGTCAATCCCAACTCATGGAGACTCTGTGTGTCAGAGTAAAACTGTGCTCCACAGTTTTACTTTCAGAAGTAGGTCTTTCAGAAGTAGATCACCAGGCCTTTCTTCTGAGGTGCCTTTGGGTGGTTTTGAACCCCCAAACCTTTCAGTTGGTAGCTGAGTGCTTAAAATTTATAAATAGCTCTTATATAAAAGATGTGGCTGATTGAGGATGCAGCAAGACAGACTGTGGTTAAATCACTTCAGTTTAAGTGTTTGGAGGGAGAGTTGAGAAAGAAAGTCTCTAGGTGTAAATGCTGGAACAGATGACCAAAAAAGTTAGACTCTCCCTTAAACAGCTCATTCTAAACGTTTGAACATCAGCATTCAACCTAATCTATGGACTGATATTAAAAATAAACTGTTACAAAGTAACCATAAAAAACTCACAGTTATCAGCCTGATTCAGTTGGCTACATAAACTACAACCAGCATTAATAGCTTCAGTCGGCATTTATGTCGTTTCTTCTATTAGCACAACGGGTTTTACAACCATTTATGAGTTTCTGGAAAGCCTAATAGAAAACACACCTACATGTCCGCTGTGGAAAAAGCAGAAGCGTTTGTTTCAAGATCGGCCAGAAGGGGTCGCCACCACCCCGTCGGTGAAGTCTGGGCCGGCTCCCTAATCAGGAACACATTCTCGCCTTCTTCTGTTCTGCTCCCTCCCTCCCTCACCAGTTTCTGCTGTTTTCTCCTTTCAGCTGGCTCCATTCAGAATCATTTTCTCGTTCTCCTCCTATTGATAAATAAACGTTTTGGGAGTCTACATGGTACACACTGTGTACACAAAAGGAAACCTAGATTTGAAACCCCAAGTGATAAACTTTCTCTTCAAATTTACTGTGGTTTCTAAGAGATTTAGAAATTTATCTGATTCTGGAATTGTATATATCATCCATACTTCCCTTCATACTTAAAAAATATATATTATATGAAAGGCATGCTGAAGTTGTCCTAAATACTTACCACACTGGTGTTTTATGCACAGACAAATAATTGCCAGAGACTCTTCTTGACTTTTTTTTTTTTTAAATATGCGTTTTTGTTATTTTTTGTTTGTTTTGGGGGGATTTTTTGCAGGGGTTGGGGGGGAAGGTTATAAGTATAATGACGCAGCAGTTAAGGGCTCCGCTGTTAACAAAAAGGTCGGCAGTTCAAATCCACCAGCTGCTGCTTGGAAACCCTATGGGGCAGTTCTACTCTGTCCTATAGGGTTGCTAGGAGTTGGAATTGACTTGATGGCAATGGGTTGGTTTTGTTGGTTTTTTATAAGTGTAATAGTTCTGAACATAGGCTAAATATAAGATTGATTTGTGAAGCCACATCAAAAAGATGTTCCTTCACAAGGATCCCCTCCCCTATAGGGCTCAGGAAAGACGCTGTATGGAGAATATAGTCCCTGCCTCAAAAAAAAAAAAAAAAAAAGTCCCTGAATTGCTTAGAAATATATCAGAGAATGCCCAACTCACCTGAGATTCCCTCCACCAAAAGGGGGTGGAGGATATGTCCACAGTGCCCTATATACCAATCCACCATGTCTTAGTCATCTAGTACTATTATACAGAAATACCACAAGCGGATGGCTTTAACAAAGAGAAATTCATCCTTTCACAGTCTAGGAGGCTACAAGTCCAAATTCAAAGCATCAGCTCCTAGGGAAGGCTTTCTCTCTCTGTCGGCTCTGGAAGAAGGTCCGTGTCATCAATCTTCCCCTAGTCAAGGAGCTTCTCAGGCACAGGGACCCCAGGCCCAAAGTATGCGCTCTGCTCCTAGTGGTGCTTTCTTGGTGGTATGAGGTACCCCCATCTGCTCGCTTCCCTTTCGTTTTATCTTTTGTAAGATAAAAGGTGGTACAGGCCACACCCTAGGGAAACTCCCTTTACATTGGATCAGGGGATGTGACCTTAGTAAGGGTGTTACAATCTCACCCTAATCCTCTTTAACATAAAATTACAATCACAAAATTCAGGACAACCACACAATACTGGGAATCATGACCCAGCCAAATTGATACACACATTTTTGGGGGGACATAATTTAATCCATGATACACCCTGATTGAAAGGCTTACATCCTGTCTTTGGGGTAAAGAATTATTTACTGGCCTCTTACTGGAAATAACCGTAGGAGCTTGTCATTTAATTCACCCTCCCATCCAAGGCCGACATCCCTTCTAGAACAAATAAGACCCCTGGCAGCACGGGCTGCTGACTCTCCTCTACCCGGCTGACACCACACTAAGCAGCAGCAGGGCATCTGTTGAACTGGCCATTGCGTTTTGCTTTCTTATAAGCTACTGTTTGTCGTTTTCACCTTTTCTGTTTTCACCAGTGCCTAGAATGGAAGCTCAGGAATTGCTTCCCACATGTCAGCCCCTGAGTCTTCCACAGCCAGGGTCAGTGTGACAACATCCTCCTCTCTGGCTGTGAGGCCAATTCCAGTATTCTTGGTCTGGTGCCAAAGGTGGACATCAATTCTCCAAAATATCAGACCAACAACATCTGACACACCCACATGACCTGGGGAGAGCAACGCCAAACCTGAAGAGATGCTTCCAGGCGATTATGGGTCACTTGCACGCTGGGAAATGCAAGAGTGGGCTACATCCTAGGAGCTTTCCAGGATTCTCCTTGAACCTGTACAGTTCTAGGATGCTCAGAGAAGCTTCACTTCAGACGCTGAGCTGCCTTGAGCTGATCTCTGTCTCTCTCTCTCTTCCTCTCCTGTTTCTCTCAGTCTCTCCTTCCCTCTCATCTTCTCACAAACTTAAGTTCTACTGCCACAACAATAATAATAGCTACCTCTTTATTAAGTCCTACTACGTACCAGACACTGTTGTTGGTGTTGTTAGTTGCCGTTAAGTTGGCTCTGACTCATGGTGACCCTGCGTACAACGGAATGAAGCGTGGCCCAGTCCTGCGCCGTCTACACAATCCTAGGTATGCTTGATTGAGTCCATTGTTGTGGCCACCATGTATCTTGAGTGCCTTCCAACCTAGGGGGCTCATCTTCCAACATTATATTGGACAATATTCTGTTGGGATGCATAAGGATTTCATGGACTAATTTTTGTAAGCCTATTACCAGGTCTTTCTTCCTAGTGTGGAACTCCACCGAAACCTGTCCACCGTGCTGCTGGTATTTGAAGTACTAGTGGCATAGTTTCAGCATCATAGCAACATGCAAGCTACCACAATAAGACAAACTCAGAGATAGGTGCTATCACTGTAGAAGTGACAGATACTGTAGAAGATGCTTTAACAGCAACCTATTAATAACCACAACCAGTGGCAGGATTCACGCCCAGGTTTCTTGAACACCAGAGCTGATGCCAGTATGCTACACTTCCACTCAGAGGAGGAACCTGATTCAGGTCTCCCTGACACCCAACTCAGGGTTTCTCTGTTCCCACCCTGATGACACTAGTGACATGCTAACGTAGCCAGGGGGCCCAAGCCGGAAAGAAAATCCTGTTCCCATGTTCTAAAACTCTTCTGCCATTTCTGCCTCTATGTGGCCTCAGGGACCATAGAGATCAGCCACTCCTTGCCTGATTTGCGTTCTAGAAGGGTCACTATGGATCAGAGGGAATGGACCCAAGTTTCCACCCACTCTGTAATTTTGCCCTGGCTTGGTCATTTATACTCCTGTAGCCCAACTGTAACTGGGCTGTCTTGCTCCCCTTTAAGGATTTTTGCAACAGAAAAAAGCTGCTTGACTTCCAAAACGTTGGTAGATCTTTACCTCGCAAAACCTGAAAGATCAACGTAGATCTTTACCAGAGTTTCTTGAGGAAGGAGGAAAAAAGAAGGTAGCATATTGCCAGTGACAAAGCTGAATTTCCTAAAAATCCCATTAGAATCTTTTTGTCTCTCCTCAAAATTGTCCTCTCTCTGGCAGCATCTCCATTCTTCCTGACTGGCCCATGCCTCCTCTCTCCTCACCCCCACTACCTCTCTTGGGCCCAGCTGCTGCTCCCCTGGCCTCCTCCCTGCTGGATCCTTTACCCTGGGCATCTTGCTCAGAGCAATTTGACCTGTCTTAGTTCCTCCTCTTCTCCCATAGCTGGGCATGAGTCTTCTTCCAAAAAGGTGAGGAAGAGGCGACAGTAAATTCTTATTATTTTATTTTTCTGTTCCTTTCACATTACCATTCCATGTTTTAAACTATTAAATGTCAACAAGGTAGGGACATCTTTGTACTGTCTCTCCAAGAAAATGGGATGGCCAGAGAAGTCTCCGCTGTGGTCTTCCCAAAACTACAGCTGTGCTTTTTTTTTTTTTTAATTAAATTGGTTATGTCAACATGATCTCAAATGAGAAGATGAAAAGTAAAAACGTCATTCATTCCCCCAGGTATTTCTCAACATATAGATATTTTTGTCTTCACGGGCAAAACTCAAATGGATTTCTCACTTTTCACCGATACATTTTGTCACATAGACAAAGTGACAGCATTTGCCCAGAGTACAGGCAGAGTTGGCATTTGTCACTGAGAAATGATTTGAAGGGTCCTAGTAGGGTCTCTACTCAAAGATAACTTCTAGATTCAATCATGGTTATTGAAAGTACCAAGAATTCCAGCTAAAATCAAACTATTAATAATAATAATAATAGACCAGTTGTTAATTGAGTCAGCTCGGACTCATGGTGAGCTCGTGTGTTAGAGTAGAACTGTGCTCTACTCTAATGTGCTGTCTCCATGGCTTACTTTTCAGAAGTGGATCACAGGCCTTTCTTCTGAGGCAGCTCTGGGTAGACTTGAACTTGCAACATTTTGGTTAACAGCTGAGAGTGTTAACCGTTTGCACCACACAAGTACTCCAAGCCATTAATAGTAGTAACCAAATATATTATTAAATTAGCTGGAAAGTAGGGCTTGAGGGAATGATATCTTGATAAACAAACATTTCTCACTTCACAGGGTATGCGAGAAAGTTGTGCAGTAGGAAAGGAAGATGGCAGGCTGGGTAGATACCCAAGGGGCACGGGGGCAATCCTTGGTGTCCAGATGCAGCCTTGCAGAATTGAAGAAGTTTTGGAATCCAACAGCCTGTTTTTAAATCCTGCTTCTGCTCCTAATTTGTATAATAGGGCTAATATTTTGAAAAAATACATGTTTTTCTCTTTTGCCTTTCTGAGTAAGATCTGCCTCAGGAGAGATTAGGATTTCTATAGGAGAAATTTAAAAAGTTGAAAGGAACTAAATATTCAGCTTCTGATATTCAAAACAGAATTGTCAACAAACAGCAGCCTTGCAAACCAAGCTTTTGTCTTAAAATGTTCTAAATTCTTTTATCTCTCCTTTTTAGCCTAGAGGACTCAACTCACAGAGTTCTCCCAGGATGTAGGAGAAAGCCCTTCTGCCTGGGCTGCAAAGCCAGGCTGCTTGCTGCTTGTTGGTCATTGGGCTATCTGACATAGAGAAACCAAAAGGAAAGCCCATCCCCTCTGGCTCAGGGGAGGAGATGGAGGAGAAAAGAGGCAGGGGAGTCAGGGAAGTGTGTCTCAGAAGCCCTTCATGGAGCTTTGCTTGGTTATCTTTCCAGGGTTTCAGGGGAGGCTGTCTCTCAAACAGCCCACCGCCACCCACCCATTCTAGGGTCAACATTCATGAGGTTGCTCTGGAAGGGAAGTGGAGGTGAGGCATAACTGAGAAGAGACGTAAGACCTGTGTTAGCTCCCCAAAAACCTTCCATCTCATAGCTCCCAGGACATCTCCCCAGGGCTAGGAGCTCACCAGAACCCCCTCCCCCACATACCCAGGGAGAAGAGCAGGGGGATGGGGAAGGCGAAGCTGTCTGATTAACTGAGCATTTTTATGCAGAAGAGATTGAGGATCTCTGAAGACACTATTTAGATTATTGCGTCAGAAATCTGGGTGGCGCAGTGGTTAAAAGCTATGGCTGTTAACCAAAAGGTCGGCAATTCTAATCTACCAGGTTCTCCTTGGAAACCCTATGGGGCACTTCTACTCTGTCCTTTACAGTCAGTATCGACTTGATGGCAATGGGTTTGTTTGTTTGTTTTAGTTTATAATCCAGAATGGACTAAATTAAAGTTGCTGCTTTCCCACTACCCAGGGATTAGGAGCTCTTATGGAAAACCATGGTAGTTAAAAACAAAACAAGGCACATTTTCACTGTTCATCCCAGGGGTAGTTTGAATGGCTGAAGGACCCAGCTCTGTGTGTGTGTGTGTGTGTGTGTGTGTGTGTGTGTGTGTGTGCTTGCACACACAGGTGTGCCTTGAGTAAGACTAAGACTCGGTTTCTTTATCTGTGAAATGAAGATAAATAATAATTCCCATTTCATTAGATTCATTGTGCATTTAAATGACAGATGGCATAAACATCCCCAGCCCATTTTGGGAATTGGGTGAGTGTGTTTCCTTGGTGGTGCTGGGGAACAGGTAATAGTAATGAAAGGAACACACTGGGGCAGAGGATGATTGGCCAAGGTCAACCCAGTAGCCACAATCTCCTTCTCCACTGGAGAGTTGAACAGACACCCATCCAGGCTGCAGACATTGGTCAGAGGTAGACCTGTGGTTCTTATCTCTCTAGAAGTTTATATATCAGAGAGAAACCGTGCATGAGAAACTGAGAGTTCTGTAACCCACAGAGCTGTCTTGGTACTTTCAAAGACCCGTTTGATGGCTCTTACTCTCCAAGTAGAGTTTGAGCCCTAGGGCAAGTGCATGGCCATTTGCTCCTCAGTATCCCTGCATGCAGTATCCAAGCGTGCCAGCAAGCCACGGCTGAGCTGTGCTTGCAAGAGCTCGTTGGAGCCTGGGTTGCAGTCTTGGCTCCTGGGTCCCCATTCAAACTCCATACCCGGGTAAGAGTATGTTATTTTCTTAGCTCAAATTGCATTTCCAAGTCATTATTTCTCCACGATGAGAAAACAATATTGGGTCTTATGTAATATCAACCTCAATGAATCTGGAAGTGATCAAGGAATGGGTGGATTTTTTTCCCCCTCTTTAAAAAAGAGAAAAATAAATTTGAGATTGTTTGCATATGGCCGAGAATATTTATGAACTATTCCCCTTGTTTCCTCATCACATATTTTACCCAGTGCATTTGTGTGTGGTACAGAATAAATCTTCATGGGGAGGGAGGTAAAGAGGGGAAAAGGCAGTTAACGGCCCTGGTGTCCATCTAGTCCCGGGGATATGCATGATCCTAGGGTGCCCAGGCCCCAGGCTTCTTTGCTGTGCTCTGAAGGTTACCTGGTCCTGCTATTCAGAGAAAGTCTTTTGGAGGGAAGGTTTCCAATGCAAAGACTGAAGGAATTTGGGCAGCCTTGTTTTGACATTTTCGACATCTTCTGGTCACTCTGGTTTCTTTCACATGCCTCTCGCTCTTACCAGAGTAGAAAGTTCAGCATGAACTGTTTCATGACCTGTGTGCCCTCAGCCGGAAGAGATAATTAAACTCTGTGGATGCCAGATTGAGCCAGGGCCAAAGGAATGAGTTGGCAGGTAGGAGGGAAAAGAGCTGGCAGGGAACGCACTGGTGCGGGCATCTGTGATTTGATAATGTGGCAGTGCTTTGGCACACAGGCGTGTTGCGTTTATTTCCTTCTGGCTGTGCCTCTCAACACAGTTTATTACCAAGCAGGATCCCAAGGGAGCGTAGGGACAGGGCTGTGGCTGTACATTAAAGAATTAAGAGAAGCCAAGCTCCAGCTGTTGATTTCCCCCTCTAGGGGCCTCACCGTTGGAACCTCTTACACTCTCTCGTTCTCTGCCATACCTTGGGATTTTCAGGAATATACTGACCAAGGGTACTGGGTGAAGGACAGAGAATGGGATGACCACTCTCTACAATAACAATAGCTGCATTAATTGTTGTCCCGGTATGGGCTAGACATTGTATTAGGCACTTTCCCAGCATTATCTGCATTATTTGAGTTAATCCTCACAGTGGCCTTATGAGGATTAACCAGTCTAGTTGCCATGGAGTTGATTCCAACTCATGATCTATGTGTGTCAGAGCAGAACTGTGCTCCATATGGTTTTCAATGGCTGATTTTTAGAAATAGATCACCAGGCCTTTTCCAAGGCACCTCCTGGTAGACTCGAATCTCCAACCTTTTGGTTAGCAGCCAAGCACGTTAACCATTTGCACCACCCAGGGACTCCTTATGAGGATTAGATATCTTTATTCCCATTGTTAAGATGAGAAAACTGAATGAAGGTCAGTGAAGTTGAGGAACTTAACTAGTAAGTGGCAGGATCAGGGATATATCCAAGATTTTGGGGGTCTGAAGTCAGTACAGGAGCCCTGGTGGCACAGTGGTAAAAGCGCTTGGCTGCTAACTGAGAGGTTGGCAGTTCGAACCCACCAGCTGCTCCACTTTCTCTTGGGAGAAAGATGTGGCAGTCTGCTTCCAGTAAGATTACAGCCTTGGAAACCCTATGGGGCAGTTCTACTCCATCCTATAGGGTCGCTATGAGTTGGAATCTATTCGATGGCAGTGGGTTTTGGGGTTAGGAAGTCAATACAATCAGTACAAATAAGGAAAAAAATAATCAGGTTCAGGGCCTTGGAAGGCACCCGTGCCAGCATAGGGCCTTGAAGCTTAAGCCTCATCAGGGTCACAGTAAATCCACCCTGGGCAGGGTCAAGATTCAAACACAGGGTTAGTTCTAGGCCACTCGGCCCCTTCCCTGCCCAGTCATCATAGCCTCCACCAACACCGCCTTCCCCCGATCACAGACACACTCACCAGCCTCATCTCTTCTTCTCTCTACCATGATTATCACCAGCTCCAACCTTTATATTCCTGATCAAAAATACACAAAGAGGAAGGATGAAATTGACACACTGCTGACTTGCTGTCTCAGTCATCTAGTGCTGCTATAACAGAAATACCACTAGTGGATGGCTTTAACGAAGAGAAATGTATTTTCTCACAGTCTAGTAGGCTAGAAGTCCAAACTCAGGGCGTCATCTCCAGGGGAAGCCTTTCTCTTGCTGTTGGCTCTGGAGGAAGGTCCTTGTCATCAATCTTCCCTTGGACTAGGAGCCTCTCTGCACAGGAAACCTGGGTCCAAAAAACATGCTCTGCTCCTGGTGCTTCTTTCTTAGTGGTATGAGGTTCCAACTCTCTGCTTGCTTCCCTTTCCTTTTATCTCTTGTAAGATAAAAGGTGGTGTAGGCCACACCCCAGCGAAATTCCTTTTACATTGGATCAGGGATGTGACCTTAGTAAGGGTGTTACGATCCCACCCTAATCATCTTTAACATAAAATTACTATCACAACATGTAGGACAACCACACAATATGCTGGGAATCATGGCCTAACCAAGTTGACACATATTTTTGGGGGATATAGTTCAATCCATGACACTTGGTATGTGATGTGGTACATCACAATCGTGACATAAGGCAATAACCACACCCATTACCAAATGTTATCCTTCCATCTCAAGGAACCCTAAAGAGATAGTTTAACTTTACACAGAATTACCCACCCAAGGAGCTCCAGTTGCTGTCCAGTCCTCATCATCAAATTTGAGGATAGTCCCACAGCAGGTGGGTGACTGGGGCACAGACTTGTGTAGCAGCCTGCTCAGGTCTACAAGGGCATTTGGACTTAAAACTTGAAATGCTTTGTTTTCCATCATATATCTCTTTCCCTTGAATGATGTCAGTTGGCCAAATGTTGACAGGCACCGTACTTGAGTTTTCCTTTCTCCATAATAATCAAGATTTTTCCATAAC
>NW_004444001.1:11721831-11723305 GCF_000243295.1 Trichechus manatus latirostris | reverse complement strand
AATCAATAAATATTGGGGCAAGACTGTAAAAGTCTTCCACTCCATTATATTACTTTGGGTGTTCATTCTTTGAGCTGTATCCATGACAAGTTTCCTTGCAACTGTGATTGTACATCCCTGGGGATAAGAAGCCCTCTGCCTAATGTGCGAGCCCTTCCATTTCAGACAGTTCTTCCCTATACAGAGCCCAATACGCCTCCCTGCTACTCATTGGTTCTCTGGGCAACACAACAGGAATACTCTCTTTCCTATTCCGTGTCCTCCTGGAAGCCATGTCTGCTCCTTCACCCCTTCTCAGGATGGGTTAGCTGGACATTATCAGTGCTCTCACAAAACCTGGTGCATACCTCTGTTCTAGGACCACTATGCAGTTGTTTATTTATTTAATAAATGTCATATTACTTATTTAATGAGTACATGCAAGAAAAAAATGAAAGAAATAAATTATTTCTTTCTACAAAATTAGTATGTGGGTTTATTGTGGAATGTTGGTAAAATATTGATAAGGCAAAACAAGAAAATGAAAGTTGACTGTTATTACTGTACCCCCTGGAGATAAGCCTATTAAAACTTTGGTATATAGTCTAAGTTGTATTTCTATATGTTATTTTTTCAAAAAAATCATTATATAATACTTACTGTTTTGTTAGAGTTTTCTTTTTCAGGCCATTTAATCAGTTCGTTCTACTGCAGTATGTTAATGGCTGCCAGGTATTCTGTAATGTGGGATGGGGGCTGGCAGTGTGACAAGGGGGGACAGGATTCAGGATGAGCTACCCATGCTAAAGACATTGTGGTCAGATCCAGTGGCAAGAAGGTTGGCTAAAGACACTTTTTCCTCTTCCATACCAGCCCTGGAGAGAGGCCTGACCAAGGCACTGAAGAAACTGGATGACTACCTGAAAACTCCTTTGCCAGAGGAGATAGACGCCAATACCTGTGAGGACGATGACAAGGGGTCCCGTCGCAAGTTCCTGGATGGGGATGAGCTGACACTGGCCGACTGCAATCTGTTGCCTAAGCTCCATGTGGTCAAGGTAAGAGAGCTCTATCTACAGGTGCTCACCAGAGCCAACTCCATCCACAGCTCGCTTGTCTGGATGAGCCAAGACCACATGGTAGTCAAGGGCCCAGGCTCTGAAGTCAGATGGACAGAGACCCAAGTTCATCCTCCATGGCTTGCTGGCTGTAGAGCCTGTCTGAGCTTCAGGTTCTTACTTGTGAAATAGGCGTATACTGCCTATTTCTAGGATTGTGGGGAAAGTGAATATGTGTGAAAATGCCTGGCATATTGTAGGGACTCAATGTAATAATAGTTGCTATATTATTAAAAGGTCTGTAGGTGGCACAGATGATTAAGCACTTAGCTACTAACCTAAAGGTTGGCAGTTTAAACCCACTCAGCAGCACCATGGAAGAAAGGCCTGACAATCTACTTTCATAAAGAGTATAGCCAAGAAAACCCTATGAAGCA
>NW_004444001.1:11713431-11720374 GCF_000243295.1 Trichechus manatus latirostris | reverse complement strand
CCGCATCTCTGCTTTGCCAGCTACTCCCTGTTAGGCTCTGCCAAGAGGGGCTGCCAGAGAGAACCTGCAAGGCTGGAGGAGGGCACTATCCACCTGTCATTTTTCAGCTGAAGTCCTGGGCTGGAAATGCATGCTTTGCTCAAACCAGAGCACACACAAGCTTGAGTTGAATCTATTTAAGTGTGTATGCACTGATGCCCCCATGGACCTCGGTTAAAGCTGGAAACCGGGAGGGATCATGTAGGCCCATGTTGATGGGCTAGACAAATACAGTCTATTAACATGAAGACACTCTGGGTTAGGGGGCCAATCCAGTGGTCACTTATAGGTCCAGCCACACTATGTCTATTAATACTGCATGCTTTCTTTCCCCCTAAGCCTCCTTGATTCTCCTTTTCCTAAGGAATAAATGGCACCGGTAGCGATGACAGGCTTCCAGTTCAGACCCACTGTATCAGAGTGTTATGAAGGAAAAAGCCCCATTCTAGGAGTCAGGAAACCCAAGTTCCAGTCCTATACCTGTCACCAACTAGCAGATCATCTAGGGCAAGCCAACACCTCATCTTTTTGGAATTCATTTTTCTCACATCTAAAAAGGAGGGATATGGCTTATGTTCCTTCTTGCCTCCATTTCGCTTCCTCCTTCCCTCCTTCTTACCTTTTTTCTTACTTCTCTGTTTGTTGAATAAGGTAAACAAATGGATCTCCCAGGCCCTGTGCTTCATCCTATGATTCCTTCAGTTCCTTCCAGCCCTAATTGACTAAGTCAAGCCCCCCTTTTTGGATGAAGTTCAGTGAGTGGTTCACTCGGAGGAGCTGGGGATCAGAGACAGGATGGCCTGCGAGGGAACAAAGACTGGGCCTCGCCTCATGTCTCCTTGGATTTCTGCTGATCCAGCTTATCAGATCCCAGAGACCTGGCAAACCTCTGAAGTTCAGAAAGAGCCAAGGGGGAGCCAAGTCAGGCCTCCAGTTTGGCTTCAGATGCCAAAACTTAATCTGGGCTGTGGGAGCTAACTGTTTTCATATGAAAGAGCAAATTCAGAACATGAGCATGGACGTTCCTGCAGACGTCACAGCTTTGTGTGTACACCCTCTCTCTCTCTCTGTCTGACTCTCTCGCTCTTGCTTTTGCTGTTGCTGTCGCTTTCGCTCTCTCACTCTCACTCCCACTTGGCTAACTTTCAGGTCCATCTTCATCCATGGAAGCTGAGTTCCTCTGGCCCAGGCGCTCACTGGGAGCTCGTTTAAACTTTCACTGTCTGGCTCCCTTCTAGTTCTCATTTCCCCGAGCACAACCAAAGTGTGAAGGGACAACGGCCAAGACCCAGGGTGACTGCTCTAGGTGGAGAGGCCATCTGCAGCCTTTAGTAGCCAGGGTTGGGGCCCTCACTCAGCAGAGTGGCCATGGTCACCCCTGCGGCACACAGGAAGGGAAACACAAACACAAATATATTTCATAAATTGCACTTGTGCCATTTTAAAGCCAATATTACATCCTTTAAAACCCTGAAAATAAAAATTCAGCATGGAAAGACTGGAGGCTGCTCTATCTAATCAGTTTGGAATTGTGAAAAGTATTTCTGGATGGATGCCGTGACCTTACTCTGGGCCTGTTTCATCCACACCGGCAAATTCTGGCAACGTCCCATGGTCAGGGCACCACTCCGGAATGGATTTGCTCTTTAGCCAAGACAGCTCTTCTCAAAGGCTTTTTGGGCAAATGCAGAGGGCCGTCATCTTGGCAGTGAGCAGAAGGAGGCTGAGGAGAACCAGTGGTGGGTGTTGCCCTCAGCATTTGCTCACTGACCTTTGCTTATTAGCCATACTTAAGCTGGACAGAAAATTGTGTGGTGGTTTCTTTGGTGGCTACACCTAACCAGTTATTTTAACCAAGATAATTTAATATAAAAATTATTAAGTAAGTACTGAAGAACTGGGAAGGCAAAATACACCGTGAGTTTGCAACTTCAGGAAGCAGCTACCACCCCGAGGGTTAGGGGAACAAAGGGAAGAGGTTGGAATTAATAAAACTTAGAAACTTACATAAGGGGCCCTGTAGAGCTGCAACTAGAACCTCCGTGGTGAGGGTGGTGCTGCTTAGCTGGTGTTGGAGTCTGAGGGCAACAGAGGGGCCCACGGGGCTGGGACACAGACTTCTGAAGAGGGAGCACTGTTTGGGCACTGGCCTCTCTGAAGGGGTGTGATGGAGCTGGTTCTGTGAGTGTTGGTAAAACAGTAAACTGGATTCAGCTGATGTTACTAGAACAGACTGAAGACTGACAGGAACAGGAAGTTACAGAGGAATGCAAGTCCCTTCTCCCTCCTCCAGGTTTGCAGGCTCTCTCTGGCGCCCCCTCTTGGCAGAGCCTAACAGGAAGTAGCTGGCAAAGCAGAGATGTGGTTTGCACAGTCCCAGCCCCAGAATCACAAAGATGCAAATAGAGGGTAGGTTTGGCGACAAGCAACAATTGCTTAGAAACAGGCATGCAAATAATTCTGAGTAGGCTGATTTCTTTATCATGTGCATAGGATTGAGTGGCAAAATTGAAAGAACTGTGGATTAGAACGCAAGGACTTAATAAATATTAGTGATTACTCAATAGATATTGGTTGAATTAATTAATGTCCTTTGTAACATTGGATAAGTCACTTAATCTCTAATGAGTTTAGTTTTCTCTTTGCTAAGGATCTTCAGTCTTTAGAATTATGTAATTTTATTATATATGACACAAGAGGCACTTTGTCTGCTGTTAGAATAACTGAGGATGAAAAAGATGAAATACATCTGTTTATTGAATCCCTACTTATTTAACCTCCTTTTGCCTTACTTTTCTCATCTGTAAAATGGGAATGAAATAGACTCCTCTTTATAGGGTTATTCAGAGATTTAAGTCACTTGCAAAGTGCTTAAAGCAGTGCCCGGAACAGAGCAAACATTAAGTAACTTTTCCCTATTGTTATTACTTTTATCAACATCATTATTGATATTATCAAGAGGTAAATGGTGAGATGGATTGACACAATAGCCACAACAGTGAGATGGATTGACACAATAGCCACAACAAGGGACTCAAATAGACCAACTATCATGAAGATGGTGCAGGACCAGTGTCTTAGCTTGGGTTCTCTAGAGAAGCAAAACCAGTGAAGCATATATATATATATATAATATGTAATTACATACAGAGACAGAGAGACAGAGATTTATTTCAAGAAAATGGCTCATGCAGTTGTAGAGGCTGGCAAGTCCGAAGTTCATGAGTCAAGTGTTAGGCTGGAGGCTTCTCCTGACTCACGTAGCTGCAGGGGCTGATGAACCCAAGACAGGCAAGTCAGATGGCAGGCACTGGCTCATAAGCTGCGAAGGCCGATAAATCCCAAGATGGGCAGGCAATATAGCAGGCAGCTGGTTCAAGTTCCAAGAACCAGAGATCAGATGATGATGAGCTGGATGCAGGATCCAGAGCAAGCAAGAGAGCTTTTTCAGAACGTCCATATATATAACTGGATGTAGGCTACACCCCTGAGGAAACTCCCCTTACAACTGATTGGCTGATCACATCAGATCACATCAGAGAGGTGATTACATTACATCACAAAATGGAGGATGACTACATCATTACATAACTGCCAAATTACATCATTACATAACTGCCAAACCACCGAGAATCATGACCCAGCCAAGTAGATACACAACCTTAACCATCACGACTGGGTAACATTTCATTCTGCTGTACATAAGGTTGCCATGAGTTGGAGCTGACCTGATGGCAACTAACAACAATGACAACAAAAGAGAAGTGAAGAATCTGTGGTTCCTGTCCTTACACCGCTCACAAGCTAGGGAAGAGAGACAAGATACTAAAATAGTAATTGTGATTCAAAATAGAATATAGCTTAGTATCACAACAGGAGTTCAAAACTGGGGCAGGAGCGTGGAAGGGAAAAAAATGCATCCCCCTTGGGAATGTGAACCTACTTACAAGACTGAGCTTTTCCTGTACTAGGTGATTGTTGCTGTTTTACTCAATGCAGCTCCCTGAGGACCTTGCACATCACTGCCACCGAAAAAAGATGAAAGCCCAGAGTGGCTGATCTTGGGGTTTTTCTAAGTGGGAAGATCCCTGGGTCAGTGGTCTGGGGCCTTCTCTAGAAAGAAAGCAGAGGAAGCAGAGTCAGTGCTTCAAGAGAGGAAAGACTCTCTGCTCTTTCTCCCAGCTGCCCCGAGGATGAGGGGCAGGGCCATCTCATGTGCAGGCCCCAGTGCCAACTGGAAATAAGGGGCCCCTAGTTAAAAAATTATTAAGACTGTCAAAATGGTGACACCAGAGCTTTAAACCAAGAGTGAGTGAGAGCCCTTCTGAGTTCAAGGTCCTGTGCAATAGGCCCAATGTCCAGGCAGCCGGCCCTGCCTAGAAGGAACTACCCTGGCCCTGCCATGAAGGAAATGGATGCAATGGGTAGAAGCTGGGCCTCAATGCCCTCTGTGACCTCTTCTGACTCTTGTATTGTAATAATAGGTAATACTTACTGTGTGCCAGGCATTCCTCTAAGCATCTTATGTGTATTAACTAATTTATTCCCCCAAGGTAGATCCTATTACTACCTCCATTTTAGAGATAGGGAAATTGGGGCTCAGAGAGGTTATGCAAGTTGCCCAAGGAGTGGAGTTAAGTGGTGGAGCCAGGGTTGCCAGTCCAGTCAGTTAGGATCCTGAGCCCATGCTCTTAACAACTATGCTATACTTTCTCTTAACATGAGCACTACTTCCACAGAATTCTCCTCGTCTTCCCTGGCCAAGTATAGTAAGCCATGGAGCGAATAGGAATCACTATTTGTTCACTCCCCGTCATGCCCTGAATCTACGTTTACATTCTAACATCTTACTTTCACGTTGTAGTTTTGTTTTTTCTTTTTCCTTACATAAGTAGGTTACTTACGTAAAACAAAGTGGATAAAGGAAAAATTAAAAAAAAATTGTAATTCTACAAGTCAGACATAACCACTGGTAATACATTGGTATATATTCTTCTGATTATTGTCTATAGTTCTCCAAATGCATCATACTGCACTTTGTACTTAATGATCCACCTTGAAGAGTTTGCTCTGTCTCCAAATATTCCTTTACAACATCATTTTTAATGACTCATCAGTGTGCCATTATACTTATGTACCATAATATATTTATCCATTTATGTATTGTTGTGTGCCATTTTTGCTATTCAAAATAGTCCTGTGATCACATTTGTGTAGCTAAATTTTTGTGTACATCATCATTATATCCTAAGGAAGAATTCCTATGAGTGGGATAAAAAAGAAGGGGTCAAAGAGCAGATTATATTTACTTAACCACCAACTGCCATCCAGTCGACTCCAACTCATGGTGACCCCGTGTGTGTCAAGGCAGAATTGTGTTCCACAGGGTTTTCAGTGGCTGATTTTTTGGAAGTAGATAGTCAGGACTTTCTTCCGAGGCACCTCCGAGTGGACTTGAACCTCCAACCTTACAGTTAGCAGTCAAGCCCGGTAACTCTTTGTGCCATCCAAAACAAAAAAACCAAACCCATTGCCATTGAGTAGAACTGCCCCATAGGGTTTCCAAGGCTGTAGTCTTTACGGAAGCAGACTGCCACATCTTTCTCCCACAGAGTGGATGGTGGGTTCGAACCACCCATCTTTCTGTTAGCAGCTGAGCGCTTTAACCACTGTGACACCAGGGCTCATTCTGCACCATGCAGGGACTCCTATATTTACTTAAGAAATATAAAATAAAAAGAAGGCAGCACTGCCATCTGGCATTACAGCATTGCAGACGTTTTCCTGCTGTGCACACGCTGGATCATGCCACTAACACCCTCTCATGGTCTGTTTCATGCATTCACTCCATCTCTGTTCTGCCATCTCTGTTCTAGACTGTAGCCAAGAAATACCGCAACTACAATATCCCAGCTGAGATGACAGGCTTGTGGCGATACCTCAAGAATGCCTATGCCCGGGATGAGTTCACCAACACCTGCGCAGCTGACAACGAGATTGAGATGGCCTATGCGGACGTCGCCAAGCGCCTCAGCCAATCCTGAGCATGGCCATCTTGCCCCACCACTGCTCAGAAGGATTCAATCTCTCCAAAGGACTCCAGCTTCGCGGCCTACTCTTCCACATTGCCTTGGGGAATGTTTTTTTTTTAATCACAGCCACATCTTGCTGACATCATTGGAACTCCAGCCTGGTCTCTTATGAAGGTCAACACCATACCCTGCCTCATCACTCAAGAACTGGCCAGCAGAAACAGTAGAGACAGTCAACCTCTCAGCTTGCCTGCCCGATCTGGGTTCACTGTATTTGGGGTCAGTGTTGGAAAACCCACATTCCCAACAATTGTCACTGGCCTCTTCTGCAATATCAAAATTTCTTCTGAGATGAAATAGAAAAATACAACACTGGCTCCTTTTCCACACTCCTCCTTGTCAGTAACTCCAAAGGCCAAGGACAAATGCCATCTTCCTTTGTATTAGAAAGAGTTCTGCTGCTCTGTTAAGGGAGACAGTGGAAGTGAATGGAAGAGGACCAAGCTGGCTGTGGATTTTGGCATCTGGCAAACACACGTTCAGCCACTACTTTCTGACACACCTGGCATTGGGCACGGATGGCAAGACTGGGAAATCACTCCAGACACTCCATTCTCAATTTGCTGAAGTGATGGGCATGTTGCAATACTGCTGCACACATGGCCGACACTGATCCTGGTTTTCATGCTGTCCAGATCTTGCCAGGAAAGGAAATTAGCATGCAGTTTCAGACTGGGATGACTGGGAAGGTGAGGGTAGGGGGGGCAGTGTCAATGCCAAAAGGCCCACAGGGTCTACCAGCCATGGTTTGCTTGCTTAGTGGTAGTTGTTTCATTGGAGATGACATGCTTGGGTTTGACTATGTTTATCAA
>NW_004444001.1:11710681-11712517 GCF_000243295.1 Trichechus manatus latirostris | reverse complement strand
AGGTCTCCCTTAGCCAAATGAAGAAGAGGAAACTTCCTCAGTAGGACATTCTATAAGCCTGCAAGCTCTGAAAAGGCAGAAGGAATTGATTTATTTCCCGCACCTTTCCATGGAAACCCTGTCCCTGGAGATGCAGAGAAAGGGAAACTGGTGAGGAAACAGTCCTTTTTACTGTAGGAAAAAGTCCCAAACTGGTCTCTGGGAGGGTGAAGGCTTGAAAGATCCCGAAGCTCTTTTAATTACTAGTGTGAAATCCTGTTGCTCTCAGAAGTCCTTCCCTCAACTTCCAGCCCAGGTGAGATGACCTAAGAGGCAGTTGACTTTCCAGAGACCCACAGTTGGGCTGTTTCAGAAACACTTCTGTGAAGCACAACCAACCGTGACAGAAAAAAATGGGAAGGAAGTGCCAGGTGGAGCAACTCCACCCTTGGGGGGAGTTAGCGGGATAGTAATAACTCTGATATTCAGAATTCAGCGATCGGTAATTCTTTAAAAACAAACAAGCCAAACCAAATCAATATTGCTGTTTGCAGTTGTTCCCTCTGTGGTTTCGTTAGTTCCCAAACAGATAACAATATTAAGGAGCTGGTGAGCTGATAATCAAGATATGATCAATTATAATCATTTAAAAGAAGGTGGGAGTTACATGATAAATTGTAACCATATAAAAGGAAGGCAGTTGTGGGTATTCAAATCAGAAACACCTTTTTATTTAAACAGTAGATTATTAAATAATGCAACTGACTACTGATTTGGAATTATAAAATCTTAAGACCATGTTTATCATAGTATTTTAAAAATAACAATAATTTAATAAGATTACCTTCTGATTTTTTTTTCGAAAGAGATTTTTCTCACGGTTCTTCAGTCTTTTCTGAGGTTTGGCGGTAACTGTGTCATAAGCACATCAAACCATCTCCCAAAAAGTGTGACGAGGTCCTTTTGTGTCCCAAGAACCAACCCAGGAAGTAGTGAAGGATTTGCTACAGAGTTTTAGGACAGGAGCTAACACTTGGACTTGGTCCTCAAAGAATATTGATTCCTCAGAAAGCATTTCAGTGGCACAGGGAAGAGGATTTATGTGTGTTGAGACCCTGTTTTATTTTGTACTTACTTTTTCCCTTTGACTTTCACGTCACCATTTTTTGTGAGGGGGGTTAGCAGGAGGCAGAGGGTGGAGCAAGATTCAAACCCAGAATTACTGAGTTGAATTTGCCCATCGCATTACTGCTGCATAGCTTTTAAGCTAAGTTAAAAGATACTGGGTAAGGTTTTGGTAGCCATAAAAGATGAGCTGAATAAATAAAATCTTGATTGAACAAGGGCATCTTTCCTTCTTTTGGAAGCCTTTCTCTCCAGACAGAGGAAGTAAAATGCCTAACAATTCAGAATTACAGACACAAGCTTGACTATTTGCTTCTAAACAAGGAGTATAGCTTACCTGGCACCAAAGGAATGAGTTGAAAAGTGAAAAACGCATCCAATCGGCTTACTTGTTTCAGCTGCCCAGGAAAGGTCCCTGTCCTCAGGGTTGGCTTTCCTGTTGGTGGAGCCAACGAGGATCTTGATCTTTTAGTGGAAAGAGGCTGTGACAAGAGTGAGATTTCCTGAGTCACGTTTTCTACCACTTGTCAAACGAAATGATCGACACTCTCCACAGCACCTGTGCAGATTGTTCACTCTGCAGTCAGACACTGTTAAGCATCTTAGAATCGTCACGAAAGGAATCATGCCTAGAGTAGCCCTTGAAGCTCTGCAAACCCCAGCAATCAGCAAGGCCTGGACAAGTAGAATTAAGAGGGAGGCAGAGACAGGAAGGCACATTATGAGAAACAC
>NW_004444001.1:11708279-11709750 GCF_000243295.1 Trichechus manatus latirostris | reverse complement strand
TGCTGCCTCATTATAGGGTTTGGGCCAATTTGTGTTTCTATAAAGGCAATCTGGTTTTTGGCAAAACATAATTTTAAGGATCCAGTCATCTAAGGTATTTTATGTGTAGTTAGAGATTTCACAGTATTGACTATGCATATATTTAAACTATGAAATATCCTGTTGGTGTTTGAATTTGCCTTCCTTTCCAAGCCACCTGGTTGTCCTGTTTTATAAGCTGGAGGTTAACTAATTTAGCAAAAGAATAAGCATTTCACTTTATAAAGACACTCCAAATGATAGTTACTTGATTCTCTTGAGACCTTTTAACTGTGGAGATAAAATAACCAGACTTGCTTTTAAGCCTTAATACATGCAAAATGCCTTTTCATGAAGATATAGCTGAGTGTTTTCCTCGTGAATCTGAACCAGTTATGAATGTGTTTCCCAGTCTTGATTGGTATTGACTGATTCAAATAAAGCTGGTTTATTTTCAAATATTATAAATGTGATCATCAGACTTCTTATTTGGGGTGGAGATTTCCTATGCTGTATTAAATGACAGTTATGAAATACTTCTTTTTCCAAATAAAGGTTATTTTATTTTCCATTACAAAAAAATAATAATATGTTCATTCTTTTTAGAAATCGAAAACAAATGAAAAGATGTAAGAGAAGAGGTGGAAGAAAAGTTTGTGGCCCCAGCCATCCAAAAACTGAACTTTATTTTAGCAAGGTTAAGAACTGTATCATTGTACATGGGCTAGGTATAAAATTATGCTGATGCCCCTTCATGTTTTTCATTTCAATTTCCTATCTGTATTATACTTGAGAGTAGTTGAAAGACGATAGTTCAGGTGTGATTTAAGGAGTACCTTAAAATATTTGCCTACCTGCACCTAAAGCTCTCTCTTGGCCCTCTGAGGCCTAGCCCCATCAGCATCTCTGGCTTGAAATTCCTACCCTTATTACGACCGCAAGGAGACCTGGTGGCACAACGGTTAATCACTCAGCTACTAAACTAAAAGGTTGACGTCTTGAACCCACCTAACAGCTCTGTGGGAGAAAGACCTGGCTATTTGCTCCCTTAAGGATTTTAGACTAGAAAACCCTATAGGGGCAGTTCTGCTCTGTCACATGGGGTCCCTATGAGTCAAAATTGACTCAACGGCATATAACAGCAACAATAACCATACCACCTCACTGAAATCAACACAACACCTGATGAGGACCTCTATGAGCATTCACATGGCTAAGGATGCAAAGGTCTCGGTGGTCTATGTGCTCCATGTTTTGTCAGAACAGGTCTTATTACCGAGGAAGGAATAGAACACCTGGCTTAGGGGATGAGTCCTGGTGGGACAGGCAGCCTGGAGCTTGGAGAAAGTGTAGCCATCTCACTGTCCTGACTATCCTCTTCTTCCCCTGTCACAGCTCTGATTGGGTCAGGTATCTTCCCCTGGCCCCTACACTCCCACCCTTTACTCCCCCC
>NW_004444001.1:11703796-11707713 GCF_000243295.1 Trichechus manatus latirostris | reverse complement strand
CATGGGGGACTTCATCTCTCTGTATCTCAGTTTCCTAAACTATCTTACAGTGCAACCAAAGGGCATAGAGTACCTATGACTGAAGCTGGCATTTAGGAGGATTGAGTCCTATTCCAGAAAAGCTTCGAAATCTCAGATTCTGACAAAGAGATCTTGGAGATTTTAGTGTATCATTATATTCAAAGGTGTTGTGCGCTGTGTCTCTTTTATTTTATTTATTTATTTTTAAATTTTATTGTGCTTTAGGTGAAAGTTCACAGTGCAAATTAGTTCCTCATTCAAAAATTTATACACAAATTGTTTTGTGACATTGATTGCAATCCCCACAGTGTGTCAGCGCTCTCCTCCTTTCCCTTTACACCTTGGGTTCCCCATGTCCATTCATCCAGTTTTCCTGTCTCTTCCTGCCTTCTTGTCTTTAGTTTTGGGCAGGTGTTGCCCATTTGGTCTCACATACCTGATTGAACTAAGAAACATTTTCCTCACATATGTTACTATTTGTTCTATAGGCCTGTCTAATCTTTGGCTAAAAGGTAGACTTCGGGATTGGCTTCAGTTCTGACTTAGCAGGGTGTCCGGAGGCCACAGTATCTCTTTTATTTTTATGTCTCATGGTTTAAGATATCCAGAGTCCCCAGTAAGTTATACCTTGTTGGAGAAAGTAGGGGATATCAGACTGGAGAGGTAGGAAGCTCAAGATTGAGACTAAGGAGATCAGAATTCTAATCCTGGGCCCATCACTAAGTTACTATGTGATCTTGAGCAAAGCCACATTCTGGGCCTTAGTTTCCCAAATGGGGTTACTAAGGCCCTTTGTCTATGACAGTGTTTGATCCCGGATGAAGAGTACTTATTGGCAACAAAGGATTATTTCAACAGGAATAAAATTTCAACCAATTAGAACCTTCAATCTATTGGAAAGTCTCACTGTGGTTTTCCTTAATGGAAAGAAGCTAAACACCTGAAAATATATGGATATTAGGAATTTGTGTGTATGTGTGTGCTTCTTTTAAACTAAATTTCAGAATATGTTCTGGAGTCAGTTCTCATCCATGTCAGTCTTCTGTACTTCCTGTATCTACACTCAAGGAAATCTTCATCTGTATACAATGAAAATGTCCCCGAGGACCAGCAGTTGGCTTCATTTAGCTGCAGTTATAAATGCAGAAAGTAAAGCAGACTCAAATTTTGGAAAGTTTCAATAATATGTATGGAAATCAAAAAAAGTTTCAGTTGAATCTTCCTTCAACTAGAATATCTCGATGCCTAAAATCTTCTTATCTCTGAGTTTGTATGGGACTTGGAGTCTAGACCATAAGTGATGGTTCATTTTATGTGTCAACTTGGCTAGACTATACTACCCAGTTATTCAACTAAATACTAGACAGAGTTTTGCTGTGAAGGTATTTTGTAGATGTGGTTAACATCTACCATCAGTTGACTTTAAGTAAAGGAGATTATCCTCAATAATCTGTATGGACTTTATCCAATCAATAGGAAGGCCCAAAGAATAAAACTGAAGTTCCACAGAAGAAAAAGAAATTCCACCTGTGGACTATAGCTTTAGCTCCTGCCCATGAGTTTCCAACCTGCCGACCTGCCCCAAAGATCTTGGACTTGCCAGCTCCTGCTATCACGTAGGCCAGTTCCTTAGCTTGTGGAAGCATAACTCTGGTCTCTGCCTCTGTCTTCACATGGCTTTCTCCTCTGTGTCACTGTGACAAAAAATCCCCCTCTGCCATTCTCTTACAAGGACAACTTCATCAGATTTAGGGCCCAACTCTAAACCCAGGATGATCTCATCTGGAGATCCTTATCTTAATTACATCTGCAAAGACCCTTTTTCCAAATAGGGCCACATTCATAGGTTCCATAAGTTAGATTTGGTCATATCATTTTGGGAGACACTATTCAACCAACTACGTTGCACAAGATACATAATACAGATACAAGCCGCACAGAGTCAAGGACTAGCCCACCTGAGGAACAGAGCTTGGTAGTATGCAATTTTGTTGTCTATCTGTAATTGTGTCCTGCATTCTAGTCACTCCTCACCACCCTTTCCACAATTTAAAAATAAGCTCCTTAATGGGATGGAGTATAGGTTATCTAATTTTTGTTCCATGCCTCACCTTGTCTAGCACTCAGCAAATATTAGATGCTCAAAAATGTTCATTAGGGGTTGACTGGAGAGACCATGAGAAATTCTCCATACTTCTGGGTTCACCTTGGACCTCACCATTCATTTTCCTCTACCCCTGACACCCAGTTTACCATAATTCTGAAAATGGAGTGATAACAGCAGAAAATAGAGGAGAGAACTAGGTGTCTGTATTAGCTAATATGCTTCCAGTAAATTCTGAAGAATGGATTCTTCTAAAACAGTATGAACATCATTTATCTTTCCAGCAGAAAAGATTAAAAGCTGCTAAATACTCATTGAGGAATTTCTGGGTGGCGCTAACAGTTAAGTGTTCGACTACTAACCAAAGGTTGGTGGTTTGAACCCACTCAAAAGCATCTTGGAAGAAAGTCCTGGCGATCTGCTTCTGAAAGTTCACAGCCTTGAAAACCTTATGGAGCAGAGTTCTACTCTGCAGCATATGGGGTCTCCATGAGTCAGAGTGGATTCGTTGGCAACTGGTTTGTTTTTGGTTTGGTTTTAATACTCATTAGAGTGAATGATTCTGATAAAGTAAATATCTAGTCAGTTTTCCAAGTTGGCCCCAACACTGTGCTTAGATTAGTGTTATATGTAGACATGGGTTACAAGTTTTGAGGTGAGGGCAATTCTGGATGCTGAAATACTACATTTATTTCACTAGGGGTTAAACAACTGCATCTTTTTTCCTGCATATATGTTCATTATAGAAAATTTAGAAAATACAAATAAGCAAAAAAGAAGAATGTAAAGAACACCTGTAATCCTTCCATCCAGAGATAACCATTTTAATATGTAATTCATTATCTTCCCAGACTAAATTATACCCAAAATGATTTTTTTTTTTTAAACTAAAAGAGGGTTGTTATTGTTGAGAGGGACATTGGTAGTTCAGTGGTAGAATTCTCACCTTCCATGCAGGAGATCCAGGTTTGATTCCTGGCTAACGCATCTCATTGGAAGCCACTGCTGGTCTGTCAGTGGAGGCTTGGGTGTTGCTGAACAGATTTCAGTGGAGTCTCCAGACTAAGACAGACTAGGAAGAAAGGCCTGGTGATCTATTTCTGAAAATCGGCCAATCAAAACCCTATGGATCACAACGGTCCGATCTGCAACCTATCATGGGGATGGTGCAGGACCAGGCAGTGTTTCGTTCAGTTGTGCTTGGGGTCACCATGACTCAACAGCAGTTAACAACAACAATTGTTGAGAACTGAAACCAATGTGCTTTCCTGACCCTGTGATGAACAATTCTGAGGCAAACCATATTTTCCTGTTTCTGTGCCAAACAATACTGAGATCAGACAAAAATAACTTAGCTATCTGCTCTCGGAAATGTTTTCTTACTTATTAAGACCAACAGCTTCTCAACCATATTCCCTTCAAGACCTCACCTCACTGTGTCCACGAATTCAAAGCTATTATGTCATGAGCTTTGCCCAATCCCAACCAGTTCTCTGCTTTGCAAGACATACCTTAAAATCACTCAGCCCTGCCCCTAAGTCCTGTAAATACCTTCTGCTTCTGATATACTAAGAATCTGTCAAGGTGGTATTCTTCTTTATCGAAATAAATTAATAAATAGCTTTTCTTGATCAACAAACTTTTCTACTGGTCTTTTTTTGGGAATTGTTAGCCAACATTCTACATCCTTTTTTTTGGCACAATGGTTAAGCACTCAGCCACTAACCAAAAGGTCAGCAGTTCAAACCCACAAGCTGCTCTGGGGGCGAAAGATGTGGCAATCTGCTTCAAT
>NW_004444001.1:11701318-11702363 GCF_000243295.1 Trichechus manatus latirostris | reverse complement strand
TACCTTGCTTGGAGCTCCAAAGTCAATAAGAAAAGACCCTATAAATACATCAAGGCTGAAAGCCAACTAGATAATCAGTGAGACCACTTGACCCAGAGCTGCATGGGGAGATGAAATGGAGAGAAGACAGAGAGAGTCCGTTATTTTTCTTTTTAACTCTGCAAAGATGAAGAGAACATGGACATCCTCACTTCCTCTTTTGAAGGAGATTGTTTGGAAATATGGAGTCAAACACAGACAGGCCTAATGGACTGAAGGCAACAGATGGCAACAAGAGTCTCCTGAGGGTGATACCACTGAATAAAATACTTGGTTGCAAGGTGGGAGTAAGTGCCCTAAGATGAACTTTAAAAAACTCCATACAGATAAGAACACAGTCCAAATTGTACCCACAGAATAATGAAGTCTGAACTATCGTTGTTGTTGTCAGTTGCTATAGAGTTGGCCCTGACCCATAGCGGCCCCCTGCACAAAAAGGACAAAACACTGCCCAGTCCTGCACCATCTCTGTGATCACTTGTGTATTGTACTGTTGTGACTCACCTGGTTTTCATTGGCTAATTCCGTCTTAGTCTGGAAGCTCCGCTGAAGCTTGGGCAGCATCATAGCAACATGCAAGCCACTACTGACAAATGGGTGGTAGCTGCACATGAGGTGCATTGGCCAGAAGTTGAACCCAGGTATCCCAAATGGAAGGCAAGAATTCTACCACTGAAATACCAATAGCAGTCAACTACCTGAGATACTGGCCCAAGGCTACTGTGGCCAAAAAGACCAGCCAAATACTGGAAGAGCCTTGGCCATGACACACAGAATCTTGCCTATTCTGGTGCAAAACCAACATGTGGTTACTCCTGCCTGCCATATCACAAGGGATATTAATGGTAATAACAGCCACCATGCTGAATGCCTGCCCTTGGGTCCATCACATGCTAGACAGTATGTGTTTATACTATCTCAAGTTCTTACAACATTTCTTTTAATGTATTCTAATTTCCATTCACAGATGGGGAATCTGAAGCCCACAGCAAGTTAGCAAGTTGCT
>NW_004444001.1:11686462-11699154 GCF_000243295.1 Trichechus manatus latirostris | reverse complement strand
CACCAAAAAAAAAGAAAGAGGTTGAGAAGTTAGAGGGTTGATATGTTGTGGGGTTGTTAACCAATGTTATAAAACAACATGTGTACTTCTGTTTCATGAGGAACTATTTGCTCTGTAAGCCTTCACCTGAAGTACAATAAAAAAAAAAAAATTAAAATACCATTACCAAACAGAGACTGGAAAGTCCCACTCCCTTCTCTGTCCCTGATCATCATGTTTTCTTCATCTTCTATAAGTAAAGATTTTTATTAGTTCTTTATGTATCTTTCCAGATTGTTCTTTATTCAGATGCAAGAAAATGCAAATATATATTCTTCTTCCTCCCTCTCTTACCCAAATTGTAGCATACTTTTTTTCACTTAATGTAACCTAGAGATCTTCTCAAATAAGTGCCTAGGGATCTTCCCCATTCTTTTTACAGCTGCATACTACTCCATTCCACAGATGTTCCATAATTTAATTAGGCTTAACTGAAGTTATTTCCAAATTTTTGCTGTTGCAAACAATGTTGCAATGAATAAGTGCTTACATACCTAATTTTACACACAAAAAAATGTGAAGGAAACAGCATGCTTCCATTTGTGTAAAAATTGAGGGGAAAACAGAATTATATATCTGTGTTGGCTGGAAATCATACAGTATTTCCCTAGAAGAAAAAACAAGAAACTAATAATAATGCTTCTCATTAGAGAATATGGGAGCTAAATGGAAGGAGAACAAGGAGGGAAAGAGATTTTTCTCTGTATACTTTTATAAAAAATTTTTTTATTGTGGTAAAATTATATACAAAGAAAATTCACTCGTTGAACATTTTCTGTATACCTTTTTATATATTTTATTATTTGAATAGGGAATATGCTACTGTGCTACATACCTACATTGAAAATTAAATTGTATGCATCAAAATCCACTTACGAAAGGCATAGATAAACTCAAAAAGGGTTATTAAAATACAGGTTGTTCTCTTGAAGCAAAGTTATAAATGATCATAATGTTTGCTCTTCCAAACTCATCCCTCAGTGCTCTACCTGGCTTGTAGCAGAACATCAGTATCAATTTTCATGATGGTTAATGTAATATTGCTAGCATTAGCCCCTTCTCCCAAAACTCTAGGAGCACTAGAAATACCAGTTAACAGACTCCTTCTACAGAACTAAATTCAGAAACACAATGAATAGGAATTATCCTGTATCACACATATACCAAACACTAGAGGAGGAGACAACATACGGCTCTGGAGGGGTCGTGGGCAGCAGAGTGCCGTTCACCTGACCCACACGTGAAATCCAACCACGCACTGCTTTGTGGTTCAAGTCCCACAGGTTCCCAGGGATGGGGGACCCTCTGAAGCTGCTCTCACTTCAGTCTTCTTTTCTGAACTGAAACTTCTGTGAACACCTAATGGTCTGTCAGTACTTGGACCTTCCAGAAATTGTAGGGCCATATTCGGGGGCTGCTTTGTTAGTTTTTCTTTAACCTTGGTCCCTCTCCAGTAAGCCGTTCTAGAATCAACAGGTGTTGGGGAATTCAATCCATTAAACTGTACCGGCAGTTCCTGGGTAGTGTAAATAGTTAACACGCTCAGCTGCTGATTGAAAGTTTGGAGGTTCGAGTCCACCAGAGGCACCTTGGATGAAAGGCCTGGCGATCTACTTCTATAAAATCAGCCATTGAAAACCTTATGGAGCACAGGTCTACTCTGACACACATGGGGTGGCCATAAACTAGAGTCAACTCAGCAGTAACTTTTTTTTTTTTAAATTGCATTGACCACTTCCCCATCTTTTTCTTTTTTTCCTTCTTGGAGCCACTGTTTGTGACAATTAGGTCACCAGTGACTTCCATGCCCCTCAGGCTTGCAGCTCCCCTCTATATTTGCATTATAATTTTATTACGTATGAGTCTACATTATGTACGTTACATTACATTGCATCATACCTTATTATGTCTCTTTAGAGCTAGAACAAAAATTAAAGAGCCATTGCCTGTTTCACCTAGAGGGTGAAACCTAAACTGAAGTGACAATGGATCCAGGGCTCTCCAGCATTCCAGGTGTCCACGCGATAAATTAAGATGGAAACTTTGTTTTTCACATAGCCATGAATTTGTTCATTTCTAAAAATGTCCTGTGTGTGCTCTTTCCCTGACCCGCCTCCACTTATTCGCAGCCCAGATGGAATGACACTCAAGCATCTGCAGAGAAGCTGCCCACTGCATCAAAGGTGGGGTTTCCGCATTCGGTGTCCTGAAGCCTAGGACCAGTAGCCTCTCCATGCTGCCTCCCCAGAATCCCCTGTATGCACTGGTGAGCCTCTGCACTGAATGAGGTACAGGTTGTTTCAGGAAAGCCCAGGAGATCAGAGATCTGGCTCCATATCACTGTTTTGCACATAATCCCACATCCAAAGCGCTTCCCAATCCTGTCTTGCCCTGGCTACAGGCATTTGGAAAGCATATCTTCCTTCGCTTCTCTCCACTTCATCCACATGAGGAAGCAAACCCACCCAGCTTTGTCCACCCCAAATGCCTTTGAGCTCCCCAGTGACTAAGTGCAGAAAAGACCTGTTTTCAAAGCCATTTGCCAGAAGAGCACCTGGAGGATTTTTTTGGCAGGTTCTTCCTTCAGATTTCCTTTCAGGTGATCACGGATTTGGCAGTAGGGCACTTGGCTAATCCTCAAAGAGCACAAATCAAAATGGCCTGTTTGCCTGCCCCATAATTACATTATCCAGTTACTCCCCATGAGCCAGTGATAAAAGGAGATCTACTGAGTGGGTGCTTGACAGGTGACATTAAAAGGTTTAAATTGCCACTTGAAGCAGGGCTGATGAAAGGGGTCCGTGCAGGTGTGACTTAGGCGGACAAGGATGGGACTCACTCGTTTAGGGTGGGGCCACTCAGAGCACACCCAACAGTGGAGGATTGAGCTAATGTCTTCACCTGCGGCTCGCCTTTGGTTCCTGGCCCAGATGCTGAGGTGAAGGTCTGGTTCACTGTCAGGACTGCGGGCTGCACCTGGGGGAGGTGTTGAAGTGTTAGACCCTCTCATGCCAGGTGGTCCCTCCCATGACGTACCCTGGGACCACAGACCAATCCATTTCATGGCCTTTTCTGAAGAGACCCTAAAGAACTCCTTATGGTAGCCTTAGAATATTAAATCTCCACTTACTTGGGGTTTAGTCTTCAGGTATTATTCCAGCAGATTGGTGCCACTCTTTAGCTCTATCTTCAGTTATATCCCTGACTTTCATCTAATGGAAACTTGTTGGAAGAGTCCCTATGCCATATTGGTTTCTCTAATAAAGAGTTCCGCATCCTTCTAAAGCTCCACGATTTTGTTTGCAGAATTTTGAGAGCCCCCCATTCCTCCTGTGCCATCTGCACATTTGGAGCTTTTTGCCATGGGATCATATTTATGGTTTCTCCAAAGTTCTTGAATATAGCTTCCAAAATCCTATTGCAACCATCCTAAAGAGCACCAGTGTTCCCTTA
Organism: Trichechus manatus latirostris; assembly: GCF_000243295.1. Taxonomy (NCBI): domain Eukaryota; kingdom Metazoa; phylum Chordata; class Mammalia; order Sirenia; family Trichechidae; genus Trichechus; species Trichechus manatus. Next base: position 11,695,662 of record NW_004444001.1, on the reverse strand, counting down.
GTTTTTAAGAGTGCTAAATGAGGGCGATGTCCTCCCCGGGTTTCTTTGCCTTCCATTTCTTCAACTAGATCTTCCTTTTGGTCAGAATTAAATTCAGAGGATGTCCAGAGAGTTGAAGTTTCCCAGATTTTCATTTTTTTTCCTCTGTTAGATATGTGTCTATGTTGGGGAAACATCTTCCACAAATTCCACTTGGGGGGTTGATTATGTACTCTCTTACCTTTTTGGTCAGAGCTATTTTTTTTTGAAAATAATGATCTTTTGTTAACATCATGGGCATAAACATGACTAAAATATTACGAGGATGATAATCCCTTGGATTATTCAGCATTGGTGGTTCAGTGGTAGAATTCTTACCTTCTATGCGAAGACCTAGGTTGTATTCCCAGCCAATGCACCTCATACACAGCTACCACCTGTCCATCAGTGGGGCTTGTGTGTTGCTGTGATGCTGAACAGGTTCTGAAAGGTCTGGAGAGCTACTTCTGAAAATCACCCAATGAATCTCAATGGTCTAATCTTCAGCCAATCATGGGGATGGCCCAGGACTGGGCAGCATTTCATCCTCTTGTGCATGGGGTTGCCGTGACTCAGGGGTGGACTTGGCGGCAGCTAACAACAGTAACAACAATCCTTGGGATTAGACATTAGGTAGGGGGTGAGGGGGATGTGTCTTCATTAGATCTCTCAACAAATTATCTTCTTTTAGTGTACTCTCAATGAAAAAGTTTTGATGTTTTAAACTTGTTCCATGAGGTACACAGATTTTACATACTTTTGATAATTTATCACATTCCAGACAGTTACAGATTGTTATTAACCTCTGGAAAGATGAAAGAGTGGGAGGTACCTAATACTTAATCCCTCATTCTCCCCAAATTAAGGTTGCCATAATCCAGCCTTGAAACCCATTCCTCATACATGAGGCCATATTGTCTTCCTTAGTTATTAAGCTTTGGAATCCATATATATTAGAAAAGGTAGTCTAGCTGCTATAACCAATACTTACCAAATCTCAGTGCTTAACTAAATAAAAGAATTATTTCTCACTCTCTGATCGTAGTCTAATTGAGGGCTTGGTTTTGGCACTCCACATAGTGATTCAAGAACCCAAATGCCTTCCATTCAGGGGCTCTACCATTTTGTGAGTCCTCAGAGTCCTCCACTGGATTTATTCAATTGTCTGGGAGACAAGAGAATACACAGAGCATTGAAGATTGTGTGGGAGGTTGTGAGGGTTAGGCCTGGAAGTGGCTTACATCATTTCTTCCATATTCCATCAGCCAAAGCTCAGTCACATAGTCCAAATTAATTCCCTGGAAGATGGGAAAATGTAGTCTTACTCTGTGCCTAAGAAGAAAATGAAATGAAAAAGAGATGTTGTCTCTGCCTCACCTTGCAAACATGTATGGTTTTTAATTCTCTTCTGCAACTTCCTGGTACTTCGTCAAGTATTGTTCTTACAATACCACCTCTGTACTATTCCATAGGACCTTGTTTTTTTCTGAGTAATTTTCTCCTTGCTTCTAGATCAGGTTGGCTAGTGAAGTCATTTTGATTAAAGAATTTCAATAGTTGCTAACAGGTCTCCCGCCTTCTGTCTCTCCTTCTCTCACATTTCTGCATAAAAATCTTTACTGGCTTCCTGTATTCATTTTCTATTGCTGCTATAACAAGTTACCACAAATTTAGTAGCTTAAAACAACACAAATTTATTCTCTTGCAGTTCTAGGAGGTCAAAATCTAAAATTAAGGTGTTGACAGGGCTTTGTTCCTTCTGGAGAGAATCTGTTTCCTTGCCTTTTTCAGCTTCTAGAGGCCACCTGCACTCCTTGGTTTATGATCCCTTTGTCTCATCACTCCAACCTTTTGCTTCCATCATCACGTCTCTCATTACTGACCCTGATCCTGCTGCTTTCCTCTTGTAAGGACCCTTGTGATTATATTAGACTCATCCAGATAATCCAGAATAATCTTCCCATTTCAGATTACTTAGTTTAATCACATCTGCAAAGTCTCTTTTGCCTTGTAAGTTAGCATGCTCACAGATTCTGGGGATTAGTATGTGAACACCTTTGTTGTTGTTGTTGGGTGCCATTGAGTTGATTCAATGCCCCGTAAGATTTTCTTTGCTATAATCTTTATGGAAGCAGATCACCATGTCCTTCTCTGCAGAGCAGCTGAGGGGGATATGAACTGCCAGCCATTTGGTTAGCAGCCAAGCGCCACAAGAGCTCCTTGAACACTTTTGGGAGGGCCATTTTTCAACCCAATGCATTTCCTTCCCTGATAGGATGAGCCCTCATCTGCCTCAGATGATAAGGACTTGGCCCCTTGTTGGAGATGCCCTTAATTGCCTACCCTAGAAGGCATAACCCCTGCTTCCTTGCTGGCAGAGGTCAGTTCTGGTCAGGCAACAGTGTGCCCAGTCACAGTGGCTGAACATGAGTAGTTTCAGCCTTCTCCTTTGCTGTAGGCTCACTTTCTCAGCCTTCTTTGCACTAAAGTGGCCATGTGACCCAGTTCTAGTTAACGAGAGAGAAGGCAAGTCTTGGGGGCTTCCTGGAGGAATAGTTCTCCTTGATAAAAGGAAAGTACGTTTTTCTACTGCCCTCTTCTTCCTAGTCCTGCTAGAGATACTGTTGTCAGCATGCAATCATTTTTTCCTGAATAGTTTCAGTAATTCCAGACTGTCTCCCTGTCTCCAGTCTCTCCTTCTCCCACTCTTGCCTTTATACTGCTGCCAGCCATCCCATAAAAACACAAATCTGACCATATCACTTCTCTCTGTGAAAGAACCTGGCTTCTGGAGATTCTGGAAAGATGGCAGTGTGAGCAGGTCTAGGTTTCCACCCTCCCCATCTACACCAAGAAATACAAGAGATCTGTGCTTAGCCCTGTGGGACTCTAAATCAGTGGGCAGAAGATAGCAGCAAGGATGTGTGGATGGACTCAAATCAATGACACGTAGTCTTGATGCATGTTACGACATGGATGAAACTTGAAAACATTATGCTGAACGAAGTAAGTCAGTCACAAAAGGACAAATATTGTATGATTCCACTTGTGTGAAATATCTAGAATAGGCAAGTTTTTTAGTGGTTACCAGGAACAGGCAGGAGGGAGGAGGAAAGGGGACCTCATTGCTTAGAGAGCACTGAGTTCTGTTAAGCGTGATGGAAAAATTTGGAAACAGATAATAGTGGTAATTGAACGTGTAATTAATGTCACTGAACTGTACAGGAAAAAATGTTAAAATGGCAAATGTTTTGTTACTTATATGTTTACCAAAATTAAAAAAAAATTTTTAATTTTTAAGATAATATAAAGAGAATAAAACAACAACAAAAGCCCCTTGCTTCTTTTGTCTATAGGATATTTCCAAATGCCAATGTTTACGGGTAAGGCAATATCATCCATGAAAAATATGCCTGGTTCTGTGGCAGCCATCTCTTGACAGGAGACAACAAGCATGAGGATAAAAAGCCAAGTAGAGGAATGTAAGGAGCCCAGTCCTCTGATGGTATCACTGAGCCATTTTTTAATGGATTCCGACGCATGGTGACCCCATGTGTGTCTGAGTAGAACTGTGTTACATAGGGTTTTCAATGGTTGTTACCTTTTGGAAGCAAATCAACCAGGCATGTCTTCTGAAGCACCTTGGGGTGGGTTTGAACACCAATCTTTTGGCTAGCAGTAGAGCGCTTTACATTTATGCCACCCGGGGACTCCGAGACAGCCCTGTTTCAATTCAGAGTGACCTCCATGTGACAAAGTAGAACATTCCCATAGAGTTTTCTTGGCTGTAATCTTTACGGGAGCAGATAGCCAGGTCTTAATCTTGTGGAACTGCTGGATGGGTTCCAACTGCCAACCTTTCAATTAGTAGATGAATACTTAACTGTTGTGTCACCAGGGCTCCTTGAATCCCCCACTAAAAAAAAAAATACAAACTTGTGGCCGTCAAGTTGATTAGGACAGAGTAGAACTGCCCCATAGGATTTCTAAGGCTCTGTTGGTGGATTCCAACTGCCTACGTTTTGGTTAGCAGCCCAGCTCTTAACCACTACACCACCTAGACTCCCTTATTATGGACCTCTAAACTCCTTTTTGTGTGAAATAATTAAGTCTCTTCTTTGTTGTTGTTATTGTTGTTGTTGCTTGCTAATATAGACCCTCAGAGTCCCAACCTAACTAGTTAGCTTGGGTTCCTCCCTTCACCACAATGAACCTTGCCCTCCAGCCACTACAAGCTACTTAAACACTCAGCTCATGCCTTTGTGTCTTTATTTAGGTTTCTCCCACTGCCAGAATGGCCTCTTGGCTTCCCTTCTAGACAAATGTGTATTCATATTGCTCCTTCAAGGTCCGCTTTGATGGTTCCTCCTTCATGAAGGCATCATTGATTTCCCCCAGGCACAGTTAGTCTCCTCAGGACACTTTGGTCCTCTGTCAGGCATGGGCCAGGAACACATTTTACTGTGGCTATTTGTTTACACCCCAATCTTCTCCACAATTAGGAGCCCCTTGAGGTTGGGGGAACCCTCATGGCGCACTGGTTAAGTGCTACGGCTACTAACCAAAAGGTCAACAGTTCAAATCCACCAGCTGTTCCTTAGAAACCCCATAGGGCAGTTCTACTCTGTCCTATAGGGTCACTATGAGTCGGAATCAACTCGACGGCAATTGGGTTTTTTGGGGTTTTTTTTGTTTTGATTTGAGGTCAGGGGTGGTGCAAACACTTTGCACTTGGCTATGTGTGGGGAAAATAGTTAAGCATTCCACTACAGTTCTACTCTGACACACACGGGGTCGCCATGAGTCGGAATCTACTTGACAGCAATGGGTTTGTTTGTTTTGGTTTGAGGTCAGGGATAATGTTTTACTAATTTCAGAGTTCCCAACACCCAGCACAGTACATTATAGGATATATGTTTATTGACTGGTTACTTAATAAAGCCTCTCCTCTCAGCCATAAAACCCACTACTGCATGCCGGAAGCCCATCACACATTACCACAGCTCACACCGCTTCTCTCAGGCTTTCTTCTCCCCAGGTGTTCTAGTTCCAGTTTTTCTCCTGAATTCCTGGAACGTTAGAGTGGGAACACCTTAGAGTTTTCCTAAGGCTTATTACAATAATAGTCATTGAGTGAAGTAAAGGATTCATCAGTAGCAAATATATTTGGGAAACATTGAACATAGCATAAGTAATTTGGGAAACACTAAACAAAAGTTAAGCCTTTCACTGTACAACCTCCCAGAGCCCATAATATGCTAACATGTGTTGGGAATCTCTAAGAAAAGAATATGGTGACATTTCTCAACGCCCCGTCCTCCCCACTGTGGAATCCTTTTCTCTCAAAGCATTCTCTAGGACTCAGTTCTGTGCAACACACCTTAGGATACTCAGATCCAGACTAACCCCCTCATTTTACAGGTGAGAATTTGCTCTCTTGGATCACAGAGCCAAACCCACAGTGAGGCTGCCTGACCCCAGCTCAGAGTCTTTCCATTTCGCTGTGGTGCTCCATCTTGATCTTCTCCACCACTTCTGGCCACACCACTAATTTAGCACTTTGCATGGTTGGCCATGTATGCACTTATGTCTAGAACTAAATTATAACTTTCTAAAAGGGAGGGGTCATTTCAACACTCTTCTAATCTCTTCCACACTGTGCATAATATACTCTTACTGGAAAATGAATAATGAATGAATGAACGAGAGAGAGAAAACTTCATCACAGTGTTTTGAAAAGTGATCACACATTTTTCTGGGAACTAGTATAGATGCACCATTATTTTATGTATCATTAAAAAAAAATGCTTTTGTTTACTTTGCCACAATGCTTTCTTATCATCTCAATTTCAAGGATGGCACACAACAACAACATACTTTAAAAAAAAAGTATATCTTAAAATTGATGAAATTCAGTAATAAGGCTTTAGCAGAAAGCAAAACTCAATGCTACGGATAACCTCATTCCACTGGCAACTCATTTCAAAATTGTCCAAAGCCTCAGAGTGGGAAGGGAGTGGGAGGAAGGAAAGACTTGGAGTTGCAGGGTTAAAGAACAGCCAAGAAAGTTCTGCCAAGGGCCAAAGTAGTGAGTGCCTTGAGGTTTTCGAGGGTGGTGGCCATTGCTGTCAGCGGGCTCCAGCTGAAACCCAACAGGCAGGGCACACAAATGGCATCAATTAATCTAAGATTGGTAATGGCATGTTTGTCTTGGATTGAATGAATGCCACTGTGGCTTCAATGCAGCGGTTGGGTTTTTGTGGATGGAGGACAGGGAGATGTGTGTCCTGGATGTTGTCATGCCATGGCCCTTGAGAGCCATCCAGGGGAGTTTGGGGGTGTTTTGGGTAGTTGGGAGTCTCTGGGTAAAGGAGCTTTTTCTTGAAGAACTTCTAAGGAAAGCAGCTACTGTGCATAATAAACATGTGAACCAGAGACTAACACCTGCTGATGGCCACCAGGCCTTTTCAATGGACCCTGCCTGGTGTGTTGGCAGGAAATGCAATGCTCAAGAGTTGATCTGCACATCTACACATAATTTCTTTTTTTTTTTCTAAGGAAGTCTTCTTGCTCTGACCGCGTAAACACTGGGGCCAGGGGAAGTCATTTCCCCATTTCCAGAACACCCTCCGAATTCACGAGTTCGAAATTTCAAACCAGATCCGTGCCCTCGGTGGCCAGGCTGGTTTTCCTTTGGCCAAACCCAAACTTCTGCACTGGGAGAGGGCAGCCTATGGTGGAAGGGCACTTTCAGGGCTTATTAGAAAGGACACCAACGTCTTCTGGGAGAGAAAATAACGCTTTCCGGAGAGATTTTGATGATTAAGTGCAAATGAATCTTAAACACATGGATCATGTTTCCCTGAAATTACACACAGTTTTAAAAATTGGTGGGGGGGGCGGTGGTGGAAGGGAATGGTTTTGCTGATAACCCTAAAACATCTAAAGAGGAAACACAAACCCATGCAAACAAAAAGCAAACATAGCATCGGAGGCATTCTAGAAATGCACAATTCAGCTGCATTTATAGCTTGGTGCATAAGCCTGGGGTCTTGCCTTCTCCTCACCAACGGGGAGACTCAGTGGCTGGAAGGAAAGCCCTTCTCCAGAGGACTGCGATTTTGAAGAAGGAGGCAGGCAGTGTGGGGGAGGGGGGAGCCCATTTTCTGTCGGTTAAGCCTCTCCATTAGTTACCTTTACCTTTATGAATGCTGTTAAGATTTGGGCTTTAACATACATAACTTTAAATCAGTAATATCCTTCATGGCTCCATGATTTGTTGGCTCCATATGTAACCTCTTGGCCCATTCAATTGGCTCCAACTCAAATCTCGTTCCTTTCAGCTTTCTTTTCATTGTGGGGTGGGCGTGCGGGGGGGTGGGTACATGGCGTAGAGGAAGGAACAAGCAGAAGAAATGAGAAGAGGCCAGAGAAAGAAGAAAAAATGAGATTCCTTCTACTGAAATTTCTAAATGTGGAACTCATTGTCTGTACCGGCTTTGAGGCAGGAAAAAAAAAAAAAAAGAAAAAAGCCCTAAGAGTTTAAATATTTGTGGAAGTCTGGATTTCTCCCTATGCACCCGTCCCCCGTTCCCTCTTGTAAAATTAAAGCTGAAGCTAGCAGTTCCCGTTTAGCTCGTGCAATGTCACCGGCAACGCTGCTATTATTCCGATTTTCTGGGCAACGCCCGCGGGTTCCCTGCAGCAGCTCAATTAAGCTAACTCGGCTTCTCTCGGATCTGCCCTGACAGCTGCATCGAATTTGGGTTCATTGGGTGATTTATCGGGCCTGCTGATGCACAGCCGCATGATTTAGGAGTGTAAAAAATCCTGGAATGCACCAAAAAAGCAATATATGCATTATTAATAATAATAATAATAAAGATAAATGTCAGCCCCAAGAGACTCTGATGGCCCTTGCCACCCCATTTAACATTTTCACGGTGGCAAGTGGCCCCAGCGTGGCACTCGGTTCTGTCTGGTACCTTCAAGGAGGCTAAGAAAAGGTTATTTGTCAAATGCTGGGTCGGAGTCTGAGGGGGATATTTTTAAAGCTCTAGGTCAGACTAGCCCAGCTGCATTCCTGTCCCTGTCATTGAACGAGCTGAACTTTGTCACATTATTAAGCTGTCAGCAACGCCAGGGCGTTGTTTAGATTTCTGGTGGGAACTCCTCGCACATGCTCCGGAGCTCCATGGGGATTTTATCAACACCATTGTAAAACATGCACAAATGAGCTGTGCTGGAATTGCTCTGTGAAGACTGGGCTCCTTCGGCCTCATCAGGCTGAGATGGAAATACCAGAGCCGGGCCTGGGTGCTGCCCACAGACACCCTCCCCGTTGTCTTCTGCAGACACCCACCACACAGCGGGTCCCTTTGCTCTGCCACGTCACTTCTCCCTGGGTGTCGATGGCTGAGAGTCCCGCCTGCCTTGGCCCGTTAGATCAGATGCTGAGAAGCTCTGAGTTCAGATCCGTGTGACACTGATGTGACTCAGTGGGGCTATGGTTGAAGTCTGAGTTCAGCCCTTCAACTTCCCTGTTTATCCCTCTCTTCCCTCCAGGTCCAGTTCTTCCCTCATCCCTGAGATCCAAATGCTCTCAGATTGTTAGTCCTCCAGGATGGAAGCTGGGAAAGCTCCAGGTACAAATTAGAGAAGCTGAATTGTCAAGAATTATGGGATGCCCTGTCTCCCTAAGGAAGGCCTGCATTTAAAGGGGACTGAAAGCAAGAGACATGCTTCAAATTTTAGCTATCAACGACAGGACTCAAGGGAAGGAACTCGGGGCCGGGGGCTTTCCAGCAGCCCTCAAATCACACCACTGCACACAGCCCACACGTCAAGCCTGCGTAAAACTGCTGCTAAAGAGCGGACATGGGACGTAGGGAGAGGGACATAGGCAAAAAAGCAAAAAAGAATGGTGAGGGGGACAGCCTGCAATGTAGCTCCAGAATCTCTTTGTTGTTGTTAGTGGCCATCAAGTCAGCCCGCTACTCATGGGGACCCTCAACTCATAGAGACCCCGGGGTACAATAGGATCGGGCCATTGTGGTCCATAAGGTTTTCACTGGCTGGTGTCTTGGAAGTGGATCACTAAGCCGTTCTTCCTAGTTTGTATTAGTCTGGAAGCTCTGCTGAAACTTGTTCAGCATCAATGTCACACAGAAGTCTCCACTGAC
>NW_004444001.1:11683878-11684621 GCF_000243295.1 Trichechus manatus latirostris | reverse complement strand
GACTCACAGTGACCCCCATGTGACAGAGTAGAACTATCCCATAGGGTTTTCTTTGTTGTAATCTTTACAGAAACAGATGGCCAGGTCTTTCTCCCACGGAGCCTCTAGGTGGGTTCCAACTGCCAACTTTTTGGTTAACCATTTACGCCACCAGAGCTCCATAGATAGGTGGATAGATGATACATAGACAGGTAGGTAGGTAGGTAGATAGACAGATGTATGCATACATATATACATACATACTTATGTGATGTGTGAATGAATAGATAGACAGACCCATAGGCAGATAGATACACCTGTCCCAGATGAGTCGTTGTCTGTTGAGCTCTAGCAGTTCTGATACTTTTCTCTACAGAGACCAAAACCCAAGCCTTGGCGCTCCCAGTCTAGTGCTCTTTCAGCTCTGGCAAGTGGCCGCCCTGGGTTCTGTGCCTGGCCCTGCCACTGACTCGCTGTGCGAACTTGGGAAACTCACGTCTCTCTGGCCAGTAAGAATGGTGGACTAACGACTCAGTCGTCCTCTAACTTCTGTGGTTCTCTTCCAACTTAACTGATCAAAAACAGAGCAAAGGAGTTGGAGCCACTGTGCAGAATACACAAGCCTCATGGGGCTGAAACAATGTAGGCAGTGACACTTACACAATGACACGACCCACGGCTAAATCAAAACACATGGCTGCTTCCCCTCGCCTTCCTGTGCACATGAACCCGTGGGTGGTCCCCGCAGGGAAGTGGAAAAGAAC
>NW_004444001.1:11678343-11680919 GCF_000243295.1 Trichechus manatus latirostris | reverse complement strand
GAATGGGCCAACTTGGAGGACAAATGGGATAAAATTTGTTAGTTATCTGTTGCTGTGTAACAAATTACCACAAACTTAGTCACTTCACACAATACACTTTTATTATCTCACAGCTTCTGTGGGTCAGGAGTCTGGGCAGGCTTTATCTGGATCCTCTGCCTCAAGGATCCTCTCACAAGGCTGCAGCTGAGGTCTCTCAAAAGCTTAGGCTGGGATTTTACCTAAAGGCTTGACAGGAAAGGATCCCCACTTCCGAGTTTACATGATTGTTGGCAGTATTCAGTTCCACGTGAGTTGTTGGACTGAGGACGTTGGTTTCTTACTGGCTATTAGCTGAAGCCCACCCTCAATTCCCTGACACATGGGCCTCTCCAACATGGCAGCTTGCTCCATCAAAGCTAGCCAAGGATTCTGCAACAAGAAGGAAGCAACTTTATCAGAGAAGTTACAGTGCCTCAAGGTTGCCATAGTCTATTTGTTAGAAGCAAGTTACTCAAGGGGAGAGAATTTTACAAGGCCATGAATAACAGGAGGTGGGGATTGTTAAGGGCCATCTTAGATACTGTGCACCACAACTCTCATATCCAAACACTTCTCTCACAAGCAAAGGGCTAAAGCCGTTAAAGAGAACTGTGTAAGGTGCAAATAACGTTACATGAGCAGGGTAACATTCATCCACATCCACAGCCTCTCAAACTACCTTATTACGTTAGCCAGTCACCAGCATTTATTAATGAAACATTATTGATAATTGACTATAGTTAGGCTTTTCCAAGCATACTAGATGAGTAAGACAGGGGACAGCCTTCAAGGGATTGAGATAGATTAGTCTAATATGTGCTGTTAAATTTCTATTGCCAAAAATCCTCACCCTGAAGCCACTTCTGGGAACTAAAGTGCAATCTCTCCTAAAGGCCCCTATTAAAGGCAAATATATTATCCCCCTTGGGAGAATTCAAACAACACATATTTCAGCAAGATTTCGCTGACAGTCACAGAACAGGTAAAAGCAAAAATGTAAACTCAGAAATGGTGGCAGGCTTGGTGGGAGAAATATAGCCCAGGAAGTCCTTGGAGGGCTTCAGAAGGGCCCCTCCCATGACTGGGGACAGGGGCTGTGGCAGAAAGTGCTGGAAGGGGATAGGTGGGCATTACCAAACAGAGATTCTTCACCAACAGTTCTGTCTGGGGTCAACTCAAGTTTCATCCAAGAAAAAGTAAGCAGTAAAAGGAGCTTGACAGAATACGGACTCCTTTAACAAATATCCCCCATCTCCAAACATTATTAATGCGAAGGAGGTAATAATACTAAAAATCAAACCAGTTGCCTTCTAGTTGATTCTGGCTCATGGCTACCCTACATGTGTTAGAGTATAACTGTGTGCCATAGGATTTTCAATGGCTGTGATCACCAGGCCTTTCTTCTGAGGCACCTCTGGGTAGACTCGAACCTCTGACCTTTCGGTTAGAAGCCAAGCGCTTAACCATCTGTACCACCCAGGGACTCCATAAGTTATAACAGAGCTGGGTTAATCGCTTTGATTCATCCCACAGCTATTTATTGAGTGCCTACTGTGTGCAAAGCGTGTAGGACCGGTTTTTACTCCTGTGCAACTTGTGGGACCATGAGCAAGATGTTTCCCTGCCCACTTTGTAATACACAAGGAGAATCAGTCTGCAGTCAGCACAGGAACCCTGCTGAGAAGGGTGAAATATGACCCCAAACCTCCTTTCATGGAGCTCTCCGTGAGAGACCGATGAGAGAAGCCAGCCTGACATTTATAAAGTGGGAGCCTTCGGTGAAAAGTGCTTCTTGGAAAGAGGGCAAGTAGAGGCGGCCAGGGGTTGGAAACAGCGTTTGATAATGATGCTGAAGGGACTGCTCCTTTTGGGGATTTTAACATGTTCACTGAGCTCTAATTGATATGGGAGAAGCTGAGGCACAAAGATGAAAAAAGCATCTGTCATGGATTGAATTATGTCCCCCCAAAAAACATGTGCACCAGTTTGGCTGGGCCATGATTCCCAGTATTGTGTGGTTGCCCTCCATTTTGTGATTGTAATTTTATGTTAAAGAGGTTTAAGGTAGGATTGTATAACACCCTTACTAAGGTCACATCCCTGATCCAATGTAAAGTTTCCCTAGGGTGGGGCCTGCACCACCTTTTATCTTACAAGAGCTAAAAGGAAAGGGAAGCAAGCAGAGAACTGGGGACCTCATACCACCAAGAAAACAGTGCGGGGAGCGGAGCGCATCCTTTGGACCTTAGGTTCCTGCTCTGAGATGCTCCCAGACCAAGGGAAGAATGATGACAAAGACCTTCCTCCGGAGTCGACAGAGAAAGCCTTCCCTTGGAGCTCATGCCCTGAATTTGGATTTGTAACCTACTAGACTGTGAGAGAATAAATTTCTCTTTGTAGAAGCCGTCCATTTGTGGTATTTCTGTTGTAGCAGCACTAGATGACTAAGATAGCATCTATTTGAAAAGAGGAGTAAAGTAACGCTTTCTTCCCAGAACCAACCCAGGGACAGAATACCGGGCTCACTCCTATATCATGGCAGGGGGTGGGAGGGA
>NW_004444001.1:11665644-11678050 GCF_000243295.1 Trichechus manatus latirostris | reverse complement strand
GCCAGCCAAGGACTACTTGTTACACTTCAAGCACCTAAATTTTCCTATTATTGCTACAGGTTTCTAGTGGGTCAAACATTCTAGTCAAAATCACACTCCACAACCAAATCTCACCCCTTCCCCCACCAAACAAAAGATCATCCAGAATTTCCACTTGATGAAGTCTTCCACATGAGGCCTACTTTCTGCTTAGATGTGCCCATCACCAACAAATATAAGTAGCTTTTATTTTTGTGTCTGGGAGTTTTATGTCAGTCATTTCAATTCATCATAAGAAACTTGGTTTCCACCATTAAATGATAATAGAATGACTCTCCAAAAGACAGCTGAGCAATTCTGGGAGAAAAGAGGACAAAATTTCAGAATCAAAAGCCTCTCCCAAGATGTGGGTCTGAGTCAGCAGAGTCCCTGGGAATGTCTGGGCCAGCGGTAGCCATGTCTATTCCTTCTGGTGCCTCCGGGAATTACACCTCACCTCAGAGAGTCTCTATAGGCACTCTATCACCTATGCCCCATCTTTTCCTCTATGGCCATACTTCAGGGAGTTTGGTCAGCTCAAAACTGCTGAGTAAATAATCAGCAAGAATTATTATCCAGATGGATGCCCAGTACTGTGTAACAGACAAGACGCCTAGACTTCACCTGTGTAGGGCAATTTAATCTCTCAGACAGCTTTAATTTTGCTCTCTTGTCTTGGAAAAAAATACAAAAACTCTTTTTCTCTCTTTATTTCAGTGGGTAAAATAACAGACAGTAACTTTGGGAAATAGTACATTGAATCCGTCAAAAGTATATTAAATCAGCTTCATACGCTATAAAACAGAAACCGTTACATTTCTAATCTGTGATTGTGTGTCGTTGTCTTCGTGTGCTCTTGAGCCGGTTTTTCACTCATGGTAACCCCATGTGATGGTGTCGATTTTCCCCACAGAGTTTCCTAGGTTGTCATCTCTACGGGAGCAGATCACCAGGTCTTTTCTTCTGAGGAGTGGCTGGTGGGTTCAAATCGCTGATCTTTTAGTTAGCAGTTGAGCCCGTAATCATTGCATCACCAGGGATCCTTTGAGATAATGAAAGATCACAGTGTTAAAAATCAATAGCATAAAAATAGTAATAAAGTCTATGAATGGCCTCTCATGGACAGAAACCATTCCAAGGTGTATATCCCACATCCAGTCATTTCTTCAGCTTTGCCTGTACTGGCCTCTCAAAAAATAGCGATTGAAAACTCTGTGGAGCATAGTTCTACTCTGAGACACATGGGGTCACTATGAGTCAATGTCAACTCTACAGCAACTGATTTTTAAAAAATATTTTTTAACAATTTATTATACACACACACACCATACCACATACACCCACACACCACACACACATTACACCACACATACACACATCACACCACACACATACACACATCACACACACATCACATACACGTGTCACAGCACACCACATGCAGACACACACATCACACCATATACACACACACACAGGCGCACACAGAAACTGACAATAGTTAACAATAAGAATCTAAGGAAATGTGAATATTTAAAAAGCAGAGAATGCACTTTCGCTCATGGAGCAGAGTGATCTGGAAATAATCTGGCTTCGATATGCCTCTAGTGTAACCCTTCAAATATAAGACCCTTGCAGAACTCGCTATCTCTAATTTCTTTTGTTGCAATTTTCCAATAAAATCTGGCAGTGGCCCAAGTTTTCAGAGGACTAATAGGGATAAGAATGTCCCTGATTTTCCTTCAAAATGAGAAATCATTTCAACGTGAGGAGTCCAGCCGCAACTGGCACAATCCCCATGGGTCTCTGGATTTCAAGAAAGGGACCCGGGCCTCTCTGACCATCCCAGCAGCTTCCCAGGCTTATAATTATTCAGTCAGCAGCCCAGAACTGTGGCCTACTTAGTTTTCTCTAAAAGCACTTAAGGCCAGTTTAATGAAAGGAAAGAGCAGCAAAGAAAGGGGAAAAATGCTTTTTTTAGGAACAGAACAAAATATCATGTTTTCTTCTCTCTCTCTCTTTTTTCCCTTTTTGCAGTATTTCTCCTCAGAGAAAATTATAGTCTTTAGGGCCAGCAATGTGCTCTGTATGTTTTGCTTATTACAGTGGTTAAAACGAGAACCATGGGTGATGGAGTATCATTATAACATTCTTGATACTCCTGATATATTTGTGCAAACATAGTTGTGGGCAATGCATGCACAGTGATGAGATGACGTTGTCTGGAGAAGTTTCTCCTTGTCTTTGTTTATTTGCACAGCCTCTTGCCTTGCTCGGGAATCCATAGTTTGTATTCCTTTTTACGGTTTCTGCCTCTTCAAACTACATTTTTCTTTAGTTTATCTTCTTTCCCACCTCCCTCAAGCAGCATCAAAATGTTTCCTTGCCAAATAATTTGCAAAGGAAATGGTTCAAGTTAGAAATGGGTAAAATGGAGGCTGTAATGACAACATAGAATTTCTAGTTATTCCCACTTTATTCCCTTTGATTTGCATTTGAGTTGTTTTCTATCTTCTGTTCTGTCAGTGGGAGACCAGGAAAAGGCCTCCATCTCCTATACAGGGGGCCAAGAACCTGAAAATAAAAAACAAAATAAAATCACCATACCATTGGATAGTAATATTGGATAGCACTGAGCCAAATGCTATTGGGACACAAAGGTATAACACCCCTTCCATTTCCTGCTCTGAGGATGCTTAAAATGCACTGAGAGAGAAGACATGAAACGTTAATATACAAAGCAGTTCAAAGGCCACAGGAATTCAGAGGAATAGGGGCCCTCTGAGAGCCGGAGAATTCCAAGAAGTCTCCATGGAGGATCTCGGCCCTGAGGACGGATTAAAAAAAAAAAAAAAAAAACCAGATGCCATTGAGTGAACTCTGACTCATGGCGACCCCATGTGTATCAAAGTCAAACTGTGCTCCATAGGGTTTTCAATGGATGATTTTTCAGAAGTAGATCGCCGGGCCTTTCTTCCGAGTTACCTCTGGGTGGACACGAATCTCCATCCCTTTGGTTAGCAGCCGGGCATGTTAACCATTTGCTCAACCCAGGGACTGTGAAGGATGGATGGGGCCCTGGAAAAGCAAAGAAAAGTGAGGAGAACTTTTCAGACAGAAGAAACGGTAAGACTGTAAATGCAGCCCTAGCAAAGTTCCATCGTCCTGTGGGTCAGTTCAGCCCTGGGGGGGTGGGGGGTGGGGGGCTGTTGTACTCTCTAAAACAAAACTTTCTAAATAGACATTATTTATATCTTATATTGACTAATTTTCCACTTTGTTGCCCGCTGGTTCTAATTATGCTAATTTTGTGAGTTTTTGGCCCTTTTAAAATTTTGTTTCTAGGTGATCTGCTTCCGTAGAGATTACAGCCAAGAAAGTCGTATGGGGCAGTTCTACTCTGTCACATGGGGTCACTATGAGTCAGAATTAGCTTAATGGCATCCAACAACAACAACTTAATCACTGGATTTTAAGTATTTGGGGCCACAAACACTTTGGGATTCTGATGAAAGTTATGGACTCTCTCCCCAGAAAAATCAACATAAGCATAAAATTGTGCTTATAATTTCAGGGGCCCTCTGAAGCCCTTCCATAAAGCCCAGGTCAAAATTCCTTGACTAAAATGTCCTTTAAGACAGAGAGTGAATTCTATTCATCATTGTGTGTCGATTCCCAGAACATAGTAGCTGGTCAGTAAAGGTTGGATGGCTGATACAAGAATGAATTCTGTGATTCCTTCACTTTCTGGACCCCAGGGACTTCTATCAAGTTACCCTCTTTGGGCCACGACTCAAGTTACCTGCTGGTACTCATGTGCAAGACTCCCATACAACCTGCTTACTGTGATTTTAGCTCGTATCCTGGTATCCTAGAACTTGTCATTTTCGTGAATCCACCTTTCATTATTATTTGCCCATCTTGCATCTTATCTCCCAAGCGTTGGGTTCTCCCTGCCATCTAAGATGGTAGCTAACCAGTTAAATAAATTCATGTCAATATGCTAAAGGCAGAGAAATAGCCCAGTGTCTCATTCCTCCCAGGTAAACCACATGTTTCTTGACTGCTTTGGGGAAGCATGTCTCAATCGTATTTTCTAATCCTGAAGTATGACCAATGAGGGCAATTGAAGCCTAACGGAATGGAATGCGTGACCTTGAAAGGCCAGAGGAGAAGGTGGTTTATGGCAGGGGCCGCTTGTGACATCTCTCTGGCCATACTCCCCGTTAAGAAAGATTACCCAAATTTTGAAATTACACAAAAGATTACTGTATTCTGTTTAGGAGTCATACTAGAGCACTGTCTGAAAAGTCTTCCTAAGAGTCACCTGACTCTGTCTTGGGATATAGTTTTTTAAATTTATTATTCAGTATTGATTAGAGCCCTAACTCTATAAAGTTAGATGTTAATTTGTAGAAGATTGATCTATTGCATGCAATTTTCATCTGGTAGAGATGCAAATGATTTCTGTCTGATAGAAAACTCCAAAGGTTATGGTTTTATTGCCCTGTAGGACATTAACTTAGTTCTGTTACTGCCTTAAATATTTGTTAAATATTTCAGCAATCTCTTTCATTGACTATATACACCTCAGTCTCTTTTCTTGTCTTTTAAGCTAGTTTTATCCCCTGCAGGTTTTGTGATTAATGGGTTAACTGGATCTTTGACTTAGGCTTAACTCTCAGAGTTGTATGGGAATTATGATTTTAATTTTTTGAAATTTTCAGCTACATTTCTGCTATGGGCAAGGGCCAGTGTCAGAGTGTTGTAGAGCAGTGCTTCTTAGATGCTAATGTGCACACAAATCACCTGAGTATGTTGTTAAAATGCAGAATCTGATTCAGTAATTCTGGGTGGGGCATTTCTCACAAGCCTCCAGGTAATGCCAACTCCGTTGGTCCGTGGACTACACTTTAGTAAGTCTGTAGAATAGAAAGTCTTCAAAAAACCTCTATGAATCTACGCACCTTCTCTGTCCCCTCCGCTCCCCTATCGTCACATTAGAGCCAACCCAAGAGACAATCCTTTCTACCAAGAAACGGCTTGGTGGGAAGTTTCTAGGAACTTCTGCAGGAAGGCTTAAGCGTGTGCAGAGGGGTATGAGTAGGAGGGTGGGGCAACATAAAGGAAGGGAGGTGATTCATGCTCAGCTGTGATTGCATTAGCATTAAATACAATCAGAGAGAAACCCAATCTTCCCACTGCAAAGGGAATGGTCCAACTTCGAGTTCTGTTCTCCAAGCAACACAGCCTCCACCCTCTCCTGACAAGGACCCACCCAGACCATTCACTAGAGATCCGTTCAGGGCTGTCAGCGCTTGGGCAGTGCTCAGGCTTCGTGTTTTCTATGGCACTTGAGTTGTTTGCACCTCCTTTGGGAAAGGGAGAGGTGGGTTCCCTTTGTTTTCTGTGGGCACATTTCAACACGTTGGTGGCCCAACTGAGCTCTGGTGCATGCTTTCTTACAGCATGATGCCATTTCTTGGAAACTCACAGTTCTCAGGGACTCCAAAAAACACACACTTGTCGTAGCTCACCCCTCTACCAAAACAAAGAGGCGTGTGTTCCCAGGGAGAATGGAGAGCAGAGGTTCTAGCTCTCAAAGGCCAGCTTGTGAACTGGTCTGCCCTGAGAAAAGAAAAAGAGAAAGAGAAAAAGAGGGACAGAGGGAGTGAGGGAGAGTCTTTGAACTCCAACATTCTTTATATTAAAACACTGCAGAAAAAGAGGGAGGAAGGGAGAGAGAAAGAGAGAAGAAGGAAGAAAGGAAGGAAAGAAGGAAGGGAGGGAAGGAGGGAGAGAGAGAAAGAAAGGAAGGAAGGAAGAAGGAAAGAAAGGACTATTGAGCGAATTGTTCACAGAATTAGATCGATTCCATGAAACAGCTATCCTTTATCCTGAGAGTTCTGCCTTTTGGGGGGTGAATATTAAATGTCTTCGTTGAAATGAAGTTGGTAGTAGGTGATTTTTTTGTTTCAAGAGCTTAATACACTTTATTTTTAAGAATAGTTTTAGGTTCACAGAAAAAAAAATGCACAGAAAATACAGAGTTCCCATATACCCCTTCTCTCTCCTGCCCCCAGTAACTCCTATTATTAACATCTCACATTGGTGCAGCACATTTGTTAGAGGTGACGAACCAGTATTGATATGTTATTATTAACTGAAGTCCATAATTTACATTAGGGTTGACTCTTTGTGTTGTATAGTCCATGTGTTCACCATTGCAATATCACATAGAATAGTTTCCCTGCCGTTAAAATGTCATTCATGTGCTTCCCCTATTCATCCCTCCTCCCATTCCTCCTGCAGGTTTTGTTTGTTTTGTTTTTACTATCCTCATTCAGTAAAAAAAAAAGTTGGCAATCCCACGTCAGTCCTCCTCTTTGGGAGAAATTGTTCTGCTCTAGGAAAACCACAAGCCCAAGAACCACTACCGTAGGCTCTCAGGCTACAGATGAGAGGTCCTTGGGTAACTTAGTCCCTTCTTCCCTCAGTCTTGAAAACCAACACCTACCTCCCAGGGCTGGCAATGTGGGAGCAGATAACTTTCTGCCAGATGTGGGGAAACTCCTCCATCCCTCTGATCATGGGTCTTCTTTAGGGAAGCAACACTTCGTGAAACAGATAAAGCATCTTCTGCAGTGGTTTAATATAAAGAATGTTGGAGTCCAAAAACCTGGGAATGAGCCTTCGTTCTGCCAGGGAAAAACTGCGTGAACTTTTGTAAGTGGTGTAATCTTTTTGAAGTTGAACAAACTTTCAGAGTTGCCAAGAGAATAAAATTAGTAACACATATGAAGAGCTATGTAAAATGTAATGTAAAAGAGCTGTGAAAATACAATCTATTGTTTCAGAGACCCTCCTTCCCTCCTACCAGATTTCCACATACAAATGATATGTTGTTGGGTTGATAGCTAAGATTTCTGGCTCTCTCCACTTTTGAGGACAGTTAATTGATCTTAAAGGTAAGCGATTTTATTCTCAATTATTCCTTAGATGTTATTGACCTAAGTTCAAGCACTTTCCATATAATTCTAATGTACATCCAAGGTCAGTAATCACTGCTTTATAGGAACCAAGGAGTCCCTAGGTATTCCAAATGGTTAATGCACTTGGCTGCTAACCAAAAGGTTGGAGGTTTGAGTCCACCCAGTGGCACCTCAGAAGAAAGGTCAGGTGATCTCTTCCAAAAATTCTGCCATTGAAAACTTTATGGAGGACAGTTCTACTCTGACACACATGGAGTTGCCATGAGTCAGAATAGACTTGAGAGTAACTGGCTATAAAAAATGAAGTAGAGAAAAGATATAACTTACTGTATAGGTTATAGTTTATCAAATGATCTGGCATAAATAATCTCATTTAATTCTCAAAAGACTGAGAATTAATGTTCCAATCACAGAGGTTCTAGAGGTTAAAGTACTGTCCAACGTCACACATCGGTTAATGGCAAGGACATCAGTCTGATTCAGAAGTTCTTTACCCTACACTACCACATGCTATCTGAGAAACAACATTGAACTCTAACTCACTTTCCATGGGGGAAAAGTCTTTGGGTGGGGTACTAAGGCCTCAGCCTCTCCCTACCTAACCACTTATCAACAGTGTAAGTTTGATAAGACCCGTAGAGTTGACAGATGATGTGAAGAATCTTCTCAAATAATTTTTATGGTAGTAATTAAAAACAAACAAAAATAAAAAATATTTACAATGGTAAAAATTTTAATTATTAATTTTCTCTAATGAACTACCTCACCATTAGCCAGGACTTGTTATTGCTGCTATAGTTGAGAAACATGTGCCATTGTTTTTTTCTTGGTAGGACTGGTAAATTGACCTGCTCATACCTGAAGGGTTAACTAAAATATTTTTATACTATTTATGTTGAACATTTGCTAACTAACTCCTTGGCCTAATATTGGACATAATCCCATCAGTGTACATTAGATGTAACATATGCATCTGTTACCAATGCTAAACATCTAATTGGGGCAGTGGAAATATAATATAATAAAGAGAATGTATATATGAGGAAAACTGAACTCCAAAATGCTTTAAATTACAACATGATGCCTTCCACTTTATTTAATCAAAATCCTTTCTTATAACTCAGTTAAAATGAGAGGGCAGAGAAGTGGGGGAAGGAAAGTAGTACTAAAATTTATCCCTAATTTTAACTCTGAAGTATACAGTCATCACGGCGATATGGTAAAGTAGTCTGAAGTTTCCAAAGCCAAAAAGAATAGTTTTGTGATTTTCCTGTAAGGCTTCTCTTCAAAAAGATAAATACTGAAGCTTTACGTTAATCATTTTAATATTTCAACCCAGGAAAATTAAGATGTTGGTAATGTTAACAGGTACGCTGTAGAAATGAACATGGACCAAGATGGTGGATCTGAATGACAACTGTCAGTACCAGAAGGGTTACTGGACTTCTCAAAAACTTATGGGCAAAAATATATTAGCCTGACCAAGTATTTCAGTTATATCCAGAGGATGGCCCATGTATAGATTTAACGAGCCACATGTCTGCCCCTGGATGTCAGAGTACATTTAACTTAAAAAAAGGGTTATCTGTGTGCCTAGAAATTCCTTAAGCTTGTCCATCCCACAAGTTGTATGTCTTTCCTCCTTCAAAACCTCTTGCACCAAAGTCACCAAAAGACGGTAGAAGTCGCTAATGACTTAACCTCACTGTCATGGTTTGAATTATGTCCCACAAAAAATGTGTGTATCAATTTGGTTGGGCCATGATTCCCAGAATTGTGTGGTTGGCCTCCATTTTGTGATTGTAATTTTGTGTTAAAGAGGATTAGAGTGGGATTGTAACACCACCTTTACCCAGGTCACATCCAGTGTAAATGGAGTTTCCCTGGGGCGTGGCCTGCACCACCTTTTATCTCTCAAGAGATAAAAGGAAAGGGAAGCAGGCAGAGAGTTGGGGGACTTCATACCATCAAGAAAGTAGTGCTGGGAGCAGAGCACGTCCTTTGGACCGGGGTCCCTGCACCAAGAAGCTCCTAGTGTGGGGGAACACTGATGAGAAGGCTGACACAGAGTGAAAGACTTCCCCTGGAGCTGACACCCTGAATTTGGAATTTTAACCTACTTTGACTGTGAGAAAATAAACTTCCCTTCGTTAAAACCATCCACTCGTGGTATTTCTGTTAGAGCAGCACTAGATGATGAAGACACTCACATAACACATTCAGGCATCAGTGGAAGACACATAGCTCTCTCCTTGAGGGTCTGCTTATCCTCAGTACAGTAAACTCCAGCTTAAGGAAGGTTTACTAGAACAAGAGTCAGCAAACTATGGCCCAGGGTCAAATCCTGCCCACTACTGTTTTTCTAAATAAAGTTATATTGGACCACAGCCACACTGTTTATTCACATATCATCTATGGCTACTTTTGCACTGCAACAGCAGAGCTGAGTAGTAGTGACAGAGACCACATGGTCTACAAAGCCTAAAATATTACTATCCTGTCTTCTATAGAAAAAAAAAAAAAAAAAAAGAAAGAATAGCAGCGGTGGAGCACCAAGACCAGCATTTTATAAACGTCAAAGCTCTGGTTTTCAACCCTTCTGTGTCCCCGGTACACATGAGAGAAAAAAACATATTCCCATTAGTAATATTTTCTTACTCCTGGAGTGGAGATGCTACGCATTGCACATATACACGAGAAAAGAATGAAGCTGGTGAAATTCAAGCTTGGGGATCTCTTACCTGCACAAGACTTGGGATAAGCCATAGTGATATGTTTACATAGTTATATGTTTTTGTAACATTTGAAAAAATAAGACATAGAGACCATTCTCTCTTTCCATTCCAACTTCCCCTCCATCAATCTTCTCCATGTGTTGGATGGTATTAGAACAGAGGAGAAAATTTTGAGTATCCAATTAATCAGGAGTTGAGTTGGGGATGCATCTAGTTTGGGTTTAACCCAAAAAAACCCATTGCCGTCAAGTCAATTCCTACACATAGTGACCCCATAGGGTTTCCAAGGCTGTAACTCTCTCCCAAGGAGTCGCTGGTGGTTTTGAACCACTGACCTTTCAGTTAGTAGTTAATCGCTTTAAACACTGTGCCACCAGGGCCCTTATAGTTTGGGTTTAGTGGGATGTATATACATATTATAGTCATTGCTCTTTCTAGTTAAGTTATTGCTAGACATCCCAAGATAAGAATGACTTGCAGAAATACTCCTACTGACACTGTGCTAGCCCATCTGTTGTGACACAAAGGTGCAGGCTTAGATGTCCTAGCACTATATGATCATGTCCTATGGCATCCATCACTAAAAGTATGTGGATATTGGGGGTAAAAACATTTCAAAATGTTTAAAGTCAGAAACTCCACTACCACTCATCGTTGTCAAGTTAATTCCAAATCATAGAGACCCTATAAGACAAAGTACAGCTGCCTCGTAGGGTTTCCAACGGGTGTCAATCTTTACGAAAGCAGACTAGCCACATCTTTCTCCCATGGAGCAGCTGGTGGGTTTGAACTGCTGACCTCTCAGTTAGCGGGCAAGTGCTTAACCACTGTGGCGCCAGGGCTCCTCAGCCAGAAACTAGTCTATGAAAAATTCTCCCAAGCCTTTCAGCTCATATATTAAAGAAAATTGATAGGTTTTCTCAAATCTGACAACAGTCTTAAAATTTTGAATGATATTAATAATAAATTATGATGCTGAGAGAAACTTTTCTATCAATAATGAAAATTTTTCAACCACATTAAAGAAAAATCAAATTATCTTTTTAGGTTTTTTTCTATAGAAACTATAAGATTGTTATTCTATGAAGAAATGATCGAAGAGTATGCAGTCAAATAATGGAGGAAAATTAATAATAGTGTCAAACAATTAATAAAAATACCATATCTTTTACTGGATTTGGTGATATTTGTGGTCAGTGTTTTTAAATTAGAAATTTCTTGTGATTTTATTTTCATTCTAAAAAAATATGTATCATATTTTTATATCCTTTTCCATAAACAGGGCTCCCAAACTATGTAAGCTTTAGGCCCACAAAACCTGGTCTACTTACACACTTGCACACACACACACACATATAATTAAAACAAAAGTTTACTTTAATTTCTTTTTTAATGCTGGTCATCATAACCCACTATACTGATGCCGTGGTCTAGTAATGAAGCAGGACTCACATTTGAAAAACACTGCCTTAAAAATCTATACGAATGAATTATTACTGTAAGTGAATTCATCGCTAGACGAAGCATGTCTCATTCCGAGCTACCTTGCTAGATTGACCTGCATTCAAATCCTGACTCCACCTTTTTTGGTCTTGTGTGACCCTGCATATAGTATTTAAATTTTCTGAGCCTCAGTTTCTTCACCTATCAAACAGGGAAAATGGTACCAACTTCAGAGGGTTGCTGTGAAGGTGAAATGGGGGAACCCATGTGAAAGGCATAGTTTAGAACCTCACATATAACGGGCCTTCCGCAGATGGCGGCTTCCTGCGCTTCACCATCCGCGCCTCTCTAGGAGCCCCTGGCCGCTCACTGGCAGATAACACAGCTGGCAAGGAGATGCTCAGAGGAAAGCCCTGTAATTAATGTCATATTCACTCAATTTCAGGTCTAGACAATATTTTTCTAAAACAATTGCTTCTGAGGCCAGTAATAAAAACAGAACGATGTCAGTCATCAGAACTCAGAAAGGGGAGGATAAATACTGTCTGACGGGTCCTCTCTTAACTTTGATCTAAAACTTCCCACTCCTCTGGGACACACGGAGTAAATGATTTCCACACTTCTCCACCGCTGTTGGTCCTTGCTGTACACTGCCCCCTGTCTCAGGAACAAAAGACAGGAATGTGGGAAGAAGGTGGCTTTAAAACTCTCCCGTAAAATGTCCAGGAGGCTTAGTGGCTGAGCTACACCAAAGCAATTGCTGTGGAGTCAATTCCCACTCATGGCGACCCCATGCGTGTCAGAGTAGAACTGCACTTCGTAGGTTTTTCAATGGCTGACTTTTCGGAAGTCGATCACCAGGGCTTTCTTCCAAGGCCCCTCTGGGTGGACTTGAACCTCCAACGTTTTGGTTAGCAGCCATGCAGATTAACCATTTGTGCCACCCAGGGACTAGTGGCTAGGGCAGCAGACATTAATTGTCCTCAAGAGATCACTGCCCTAGAGGTAGTGTGAGTCTGAAAACTTTGGGCAGGTCCAAATCCCTGACCCAGAGTATCTCCCCAACCAGCAGGCTGGGAGTCTGAGATTCCCATCTATCTGCTACTTATAGTTAACCCAAAGGGCAGCAGAGGAGAAGGGGAAAGGGGATTACAATTTCCCCTGGTGCTGGATTTGTTGAATGGATTCTCTACATTTCCTAGCCTCTTCTCTTTTCCC
>NW_004444001.1:11664153-11664934 GCF_000243295.1 Trichechus manatus latirostris | reverse complement strand
ACCTCCCGGGTACCCTCACTCACCAGGCAGCCAGCAACCCATTTTAAAGCTTCCCTCCATCCTACTTACCTAGGTCTTCCTCCTGCAACTTCTTCTACAACCCAATCAAAACCTCCCTTCCCTTCCATTCCAACTTCCCTTCCATCAATACTGTCTATACATGAGAGTTACTCTCAGCAAAGTGCAAAGGGAAATCTTACTTCACTAAATTTTACTCAAATGAGAGTGACTGACGATCCTTCCTCAACCCTCCCAGGAACATGTACATAGTAAAAGAGCGACTTAAAACAAAAACAAAGAAGAAACCATGAATCTCTCATTGGTAGGGTGGCTGTGGGGAGCGAAGAACTTTAGGAAGTGTGAGAAAGTTCGGAGCGCTGGACTGGTCTCCCAGTTCTCCATAGTTCATATCATGAGGGCAAACTGCTTACTCTATCTAGGGCCAAACCTGCTTCAGCTTCCAGGAAGCCCATACCTCTCCCTGCATCAGAAACCTGATCCTTCTGTCTCAGTCATAGCACCTAACAAGACAGGCAGGTGATTGACGGTGGTTCTCAAAGCACAGGCCCCAGACCAGCACCATCAGGATCACCTGGGAACTTGTTTTTGTTACTGTGTGTGCCATGGAGTTGATGCCCACTCATAGCGACCCTATACGATAGGGTAGAAGTTACTGCCCCATAGGGTTTCCAAGGCTACAATCTTTACGAAAGCACACTGCCACATTTTTCTCCCGAGGAAGGACCGGTGGGTTCGAACTGCCCACTTCTCGGTTAGCAGC
>NW_004444001.1:11660050-11661907 GCF_000243295.1 Trichechus manatus latirostris | reverse complement strand
TGGCCTTGAGCAAACAGCCAACAAGTTCAGTTGCCTTCTCTGCTTCTTGGTTGTCATGCCTGACTTGCCTTCTACACAAGGATATCTTGAAGGTTAGCCAGGCAAGGCATGACCACTTGTAGCAGACACTATTGGTTGCCTACCTAATAGCCATTTACCCCAATGTCTTGATAACAGAACCCCAATTTTGTTCTGTTCAGGTTTCTACCTTCTTCCACAAGGTCATGTACTTTAGGGCATGGGAACTGATTGGTTTATGCTCATAATGGTGGCTCCATTCTCCCTGCCGGTGGCAGGTGGAAGTGAGGGTACACAATGCAATTCTGGCCACTGAGATGTGAGGGGAGGGCCTCTGGGGGCTTTAGGTAAAGGTTTCCTTGCTTTTGAGAAGAAGCATAAGGAAGATACGGTATATTCTTCCCCTGGACACTGTCATTTCTGGATATAATACTGGTCCTGCTGCTGTGAACTGCAGGAGTTTTACTAAAATAAAGGTATATGCTTGAGCATAAAGCCAATTCTCTTAGGATGGCTGGGCAGAGAGATGGAAAAAGCCTGGGTCTTTGATAATGTCCTTGAGCCATTTAATTAGCTAACTCCAATGATGTCTTATCTATGAACTTGCCATATGAAATAATAAATGTATTCTCTGCTTAAGGCAGTGGAGTCAGGGTATTCTGTCACCTGCTACGGAGAGTATCCTAATATAGTCCAAGTGATATATGCCCTGTAAAGAGTGTACTAGTATAAGAAACTATTATTTGAACTGAATGTTCCAAACTCTGCATCCTTAACTGGTAGAATATTAATGAATTACAGTAAAGCCAGAGTAGATTTTTGCACTCAGGTGACAAGGCACAGATTAGTGATGGGGAATACAGTCTAGGTACGAAACTGGTTCTAACTGAGCTTCACAGTTCATTTTCCTTTAATGATGTTCAGAACTATGCCCTACCCCATTATTTTATGTTCAACAAATGATAAGTGTCTCCCAAAAATAAACATCATATAACCCGTTGCCGTGGAGTCGATTCCAACTCATAGTGACCGTATAGGACAGAGTAGAACTGCCCCATAGGGTTTCCAAGGCTGTAATCTTTACAGGAGTTGACTGCCACATCTTTCTCCTGCAGAGCGGCTGCTGGGTTTGAACTGCTGACTTTTTGGTTATCAGCTGAGTTCTTAACCACTGCACCACCAGGGCCAATGTGTTATAAAGGAGCAATTTCTGCCACTTGACCAAATCCATGTCTACTCTCCTTTGTCATCTGGATTTCTAAAGCTCACATCTATTGTGCATCAGAACGTGGGCAAACCAATTGACGAAATAATCTGGAAGTCACAAGTTCATTGCTTCTGTGCTTTGTAAGTGAAACGGAGAAATGATGGCTGAACGAAGCGTTCCATTTTCTAAATAGAATGCTTTATTTGGCCAAGCCAGATATGACCTAATGATAGAGATTCAATTGCATGTGAAAAGAAGATAAATTAAAATATAAGTAGTAAAACTGCATGTTCTTACAAAACTGAACATTGGACAGGATTTTTTTTTTTTCTAATAGCTGTTCACAGTGTTCTTTCCGGTTTGATGGCAAATGATAAATGTCCTCAAAATTATTTAAACTATTGTGGGATTGTGTTTGTTTTAAATTTCGGTTTGGGAAGGCAGACAACTGCTTCTGGGAAAGAGTCAGGAAAAAGTCACAGGGACACTTACTCCCAGTAAGGAGGAAGCCCAGGTTAGTTCCTGGTCCATAGTAAGTGCTCAACAAATATTCTTTACAGAACTGAAGGGCAATGTCTTCTTTATCCCAAGCAGAAGACCCTGAGAGTTACCTAAAAGTGGCAGTTTAATAT
>NW_004444001.1:11630235-11659292 GCF_000243295.1 Trichechus manatus latirostris | reverse complement strand
GCTTCTTTTATTATTGCACTGACTTACCTTATTATGTCCTCATTATTTGTTTGCAAATTTCCTTACTGCTAGAAAGTGAAGGTCATGGGGCAAGAATGATGCTCATCTTTTTATCTCCAATATATAGCTTAGTGCTGAGCACATAATAAGGACTTATTAAACATTTGTAAAATGAATGAGTAAGTGAGTGAGTGAGTAAATAATTTTGCCTTAGGCCAGATCTGTTTTCTGTGAAATAAAATAATTGATGGGGAACCCATTGGCAGTTACTAAGACAAATCAAGATGAAGTCACTACAGAGAACCTTCTTTGAAGGCTAAAAGCTATAGGCTCCCATTGCTGGCCCTGCTGCCAGATGAAAACCACGTTGTGTGGAAATTTACATTGTGTTCTAACATCAGGAGATTCGAGACGGCCTGGCTCCTGCCATCTTATGAACAATTCTGCCCCAACACACTGGCTACTGTTCTCTCTATTGAATTGCAACTTTTTTTTTTTTCCTCTGGGTATCGATAAACAGCTGCAGAGTCAAATTAGTACTGTTTACTGTCAAATTAAGATGGAAACGGATCCTTTCTGTTCTTTGTTTACAGCGCCTGTACTGCTTGTCCCAAACCTCCAGAGTAACCAAACGCAAGTGGACGGCTTCTGACGGTGGATGCTATCCCAGATCAAACAGAAGGCAGATTTTGTTTGTCTTCTAAAATAAACTATCTTTTCAGGTTCATGGGCTCAGAATAACAGCTATCATATTTCGCCAGCTGTTTTTTATTCCTTTGCTAATTTTACAGCTTGGTCTTTGAGAAGGAGGGCTCTGTCTTTGTTCCATTCCTATGGTGCTGGTTCAGTGCCAGGGAACAGAATATTCATAGACGTTTAAGAAGCCAAGAGAGAGAATAGAGTGTGTTTGTGATTTGGATGCACGGGTAATAGTGCTCTGAAAACTCATCATGAAATAAACAATGTTTATTGTCAAAATGTAAATACTGTAGCAGTCTCTAAATAATAGAGTTTTTAAAATCCTGATCCTATTACCTAACAAGTTTATTTTTCTTCCTAGCTTTTCACCATTTGCATATTTGGTAAGCAGAACTTCTATGTGTTCTTCTAAATCCTTTCTTAAAATGGTGAACAAGGCAGAGATTGGTACCAGCATGCCACTTAGAAGCCATCTGCAGATTGACATAATTCCACCAATTGTCACTTTGGGAGCATGGATGTGCAACCTGTTTGAAAACCTGTCAAATGAATTATCCTTCTGCTTGCACTTTTCTATCTTGTTCATAAGCCTGTTATGACGAAGAATCTTGCAAATGGCCTTGTTGAAATCCAGATACTCTGATTCTGTTGCATTTTTCGAACGAGTCTAACAACACTCACCACAAAGGAAGTGACATTGTGTCGCCATGAAGAGTTCTCAGGGAACCCGTGCTGGCTCTTGGTGATTATCACTTCTTTATTTAGTGCTCTCAAGCCAATTTTTCAATAGCTTGACCTATAATCTCACTTAAGAGTTCCATCATGTTGACAGTTCTACAGTTAGTAGAACCTATCTTCTTACCCTTTTTAAAAATAGGAGCAATAATTTGCCAAATTCCTTTATCACTCATTCTAAAAAAAGTAATTTTGCATCCACTATGTAATTTAATCTTCATGATGACCTTACGAGGAAAGTACCATATTCCATTTTATAAATAAGAAAACAGGCACTCAGAAAGTTTAAGTCCGGGAGTAAGAGTTGACACCCAGTCTAGGCTCCCTAGTCTAGTCTCTCGCCATTGCCATTCCTTCTCCTCCCTAAAATTCAAAGCCTTGGCCTAGCTTCTAAGTCATCTTTGATGTGACCCCCACCCTTTCATTTCAAATTTCTACTCTTCTTCCACTTGAAGCTCCAGCCAAACGAGGTTACTCCCTGACCCTAGACAATTCTTGTGCAATTCCCCCTGCATTTTCATGCCATTCTCCAGTCCTTGTCACATATCTAGGTTCCACATCATTCACAGCCCAGTTAAAATATTACATCTTCCATGAATCCTTCTCACATAGGCATACACATATCTCTACATACACACACACACACACACACACACACACACACACACACACAGAGAGTTATTGCAATGATTGATTGGTCAGTCATTGGGCAGTGAATTGAAAGAGCACCCCTCCCAGGATGGCCTTGGACCTTACAGTCTTTAAAGCCAGCCTTGCTGTCAATGAGTTCAAGACTCCAGCTAAGTAAAGTATTCAGAGGGCCCCAGACATGGGGACAGGCCATCAGGAATAACTGGGCTGAGCAGACATAGGATTTCACATGCCTTGCATTGCTTTCCTTCTCTCACTGGTGCTACACCTGGGAATGCAGACCCTTCCACGTTCCTTAGTGAGGACAGAGCAGGAGAAAGCATCACATTTGCACAGCCCTTGGCAGGGTGATGGCTTTCTCCTGCCAGATTTAAATGGAGAACTGCAGCTGGAACCCTTGTTATTAACACAGTATGCTGGTAGTTTTCTCAGTCTTTGAGTAGCTGGAGCTTCTTGCCCAATTCATCTTTCATTCCGTCATTCCCTCAACAGAACTGTATTAACTGCCTACCATTGAAAAACACTAAGGAGAATAAAAAGAAGGATAAAAAATGATCCCTAAAGAAAACAGTTTATAACTTGGTGTGACAGATAACCTCAATAATCACAAATTAAGCACAGTGCATAAAGATCTTATTGAGCATACAAAAACAAAACAAAACAAAACACTCGCAAAGTTCAGAAGAAGGGGAGATCTTACTGGTTTTAGAGACAAGCTGAGACTTGAAGAATAGGAAGGATCTTTAGCAGCAAAAGTGGGTTTGAGGAAAAATGTGTGAATGTAGAAGTTGCAAGATGAGTTCAGGCAATGGCAAGAGGATCTAGGCTATTGCAAGTTTCCATACAAATCATGGAAATCAGTCAAGGTGAGACTGAAGACAACTTAGAGCCCCAGGTTAATGAATTTGTACTCTTCTTGATAGATGATTGAGAGTTCTTGGAGGTTTTTGAGCAAAGAAGTGACATGAGTAACACTATATTCAGGAAGGTTAATCTCGTCATCCTGTGTGAAATGGAATGATGTGCGAAGAGCTGCACATATATCACATACTCTGACTTCAGCAGAGTTGGAAATCCTTCTGAGTAGTCTGAATCTTTTCACCTCTCACAAAATATAGAAGGCAGCCTGGAGTGGGGTCCAAATATCTTTTTTTTTTTTTTTGTCTTAGTGTTTTCTTTTTTTAAAGAACAACATATCTGTACTAGTTCTGCTTATGAAAAAAGGCTATGGTTAAATCTGGAAAGCTCTTGAAAAGTGCAGAGAACTTCAAGCTGAGGATCTAGATCTGGTTATCACCAGATTCCTTCTTCTTCCTCTTCTTCTCCTTTTTCCTCTTCCTCTCCCTCTTCTGCCTCCTCCTCCTTCTTCTTTATCACCACCACAATTGACATCTATTATGCAATAACTCTCCACGAAGTACTTACTATGGACTTGATCTTTTTAATAATATAAATTAGAGAAAAGTGGCTGACCCTTACACTTGATCAACACAAAACATTGATTCTAGATTCTCTTTGGTGTATGATACTCCAGGTCCAGAAGAGAATTTTCAACCCTTATTCTAGAAACCAGCTCAAGGCTAAAGCAGAGTATAATCTGGGGTTCTGGTTTGGCTCTATCTTTGGATCTTACCAATATTTGGATTTGGATCTCTTTGTTTCATTCATTCTTTAAATACTTATGGATCATCTGCTGTGTGTCCAACTTTTTGATGAACAAGATAGACACATTTCCTGATTTTTGCTTGGAATACCAGAAGTTAGAAAACTTCTCCTGAAACTCATGATAACAAGGAAACATGGGTCTAAGACTTGACTCAGACACTAACTGACTGGGAACTTGGCCTACCTTCTAACTTCTCTGAGCCTTAATTTTCTTGTGTTCATAAGACAGAATTCACCTGGAGAGTCTCGGCTCTCCATCAGAGTCTATGATTTCTAGAGTATCAGTAAGTGAAGTCGTGCTGCAGTCAGATGCTTTCCTCATCTCCCCGTCTGAGCCATTTTGCTCTCCAGAGCTTAAAGGTTTAAGCTTCAGTGGAGCCCACCTGCCACATAGCAAGCCCTTTCCTGTTGATGCTAATTGGAGTCATTCTGCTCTAGGCACACCCACGTCCCAAGAGGGCTCCATAGGTCCAGCCTGGCTGTTTGCTCAGCGTCACTCTGAATTGAAACTTGCTCAGTTTTAACTTGACATTGTTTCTGTTCACGTTGCCTAATAAGCTTATCTTTTACTCCATGAAAATCTCATTTTGGAGATGGAGTGGGCTTCAGGAAAGGGCAATGGTGGTCACTCTTCCTGACCTTTTCCATTAACTGTAGTACTGGGTGAGAGGTTGTGTCTTTCCCTAAGACTGAGACCAAACATAGGAGATAAACAAAATTGGTGATCTTTTCTCATTGGAAGAA
The DNA here is from genome assembly GCF_000243295.1 of Trichechus manatus latirostris. Lineage (NCBI taxonomy): Eukaryota > Metazoa > Chordata > Mammalia > Sirenia > Trichechidae > Trichechus > Trichechus manatus. The sequence goes on along the minus strand of NW_004444001.1, from coordinate 11,654,798 downwards.
ACTATGCCAATGAAGTTAGGCTGGATTCTTCAGAAAAGGGAGCCCAGGAACTCAGTATCAATTTCATGTCTAGATACCACAAAGTCTCTTTGAATTCAGGACTCTGTTGGCCCACAGTTTGCTGTGAAATTGGAAACAAGATTATGTAAGGCAGTTGCAAATCACAAGGCATTTGAACTACTATTTGTTTTCACCCTCCTCTATTTCCAACATGACCATGCTACTCCCTTTGTTCAATGGTATTTTGAATCTGCCAACCTCAAAGCTCTAGTGGTGCAGTGGTTAAGAGCTTGGCTGCTAACCAAAAGGTCGGCAGTCCGAATTCACCAGCGGCTCCTTGGAAACCCTATGGGGCAGTTCTACTCTGTCCTATAGGGTCGCTATGAGTTGGAATTGACTCAATGGCAACTGATTTGGTTTGTTTTTTAACCTCAAAGCCATTTTGATTTTTTCTATTCATCTGTGGTTTCAGCCATGCATCAGACAGAGGCCTATCTTTTTCCTTTTCTTCCCAAATAAAACACTTCATAAAAGGACCAAGAAGTTGATGGAAAGGCTGGAACTCTTCCACTAGGAAGCAGAAAAGAAAGTATGGAGTATATAAAGAAGTTACTTAACACCCTGAGCCAGCCATTGTATTCTCTAAGCCTCAGTCTCCTCCTTTAGAAAATGGGGATGATAGCTACTTCCACAGAGCTGGTGAGTTTTCAACAAGATACCATATATAAAAGTACATAGGGCTCTTTCATTCACAGATTGTCTCATTCATCCGACAATTATTGAGCACCTACTGTGTTGTACATGGGAAAGACTTATAACTCCTTCAAAAATATGAGAATATAGACCTAGTTACCATACTCAAAAATTGAAACACACTCAAGAATTTATTTCAGTAACTCATTTTTGTGCTTAATAATCATTTAATTTGAGTAATCCTTTTCTATTTATCTAGTTTTTATTTTTCCCCCCAGCCCAGACTTCAGTGTGGAGAAAACCCTTCTCTCAATGGCACCCCCCTCAACTCCCTTTTCCATAATTTTTTGCTTGAGTTCAGAAAATCAGACCAGGAAAATGTGTCTGGAGAAAAGACACACATGGGAAAGAATAGACGGCTTTTGATTGATTTGGTTCCAAGTAAAAACTCAAAGGGCGTAAGTTAATTCAATCCCACAAACATCTAGTAAGTGCCTATTAGACAAGATGTTATGTGGTGTTGTAACTCGGAAAGAGCTGGGTTCTAGTCCCCATTCCACCACTAATTGGTTCCCTGACACTGGCCAACCCCATTACCTCTCTGGGCATCCTCTTCTGGAAAGGGGGGTGGAATACGTGATCACTAATAACCCTTCCAGCACTAACATTTCATGATGTTAATGAGCTCAGGGAGAAAAATAAAAAACCAGCTCCTACAAAAATGGAACAGCCTTACCATTTCTGTTCTTTATTTGACCACAATTACTGAAATTATTTAGAACGTATTTCCATGTTGAGGTCTAATTACAGAATTTTCTAATTTTATTTTTTGTTGTTGTTATTGCTGTTCGAATCCAAGTTGTTTTGTTCATTTCCTTGGGTGGAAACTTGTAGCACTGAGTGAATTTTTATGAGTGTCTTCTAAAAAGAGAGATTTAGATGCAATCCTTCTGCCTCAGTATGGAGTTCCTGCAATTTACAGAAAAAAAAAAAAAAAATGAAGTCGCTTTGAATTTAGGTCAAACTAAATTTTAATATCTAAAGAATTTAATCAGGAGGCTGGAGTCTACATTACTGTTTTAAGATACCAGATTTGGCATGTGTTCTATTTTCTTAAGAAGGACCCTGCCCATCTCAAGGCTAATGCAGTACATATTAGCATTCAGGGCTTCAGAAAATCTCATTTTGGTTTAAATTTAACTCTATACGTCCTAGCATTTGTTAGAAAAAGGAATCCCTGCTTACATGCAGTCTTATAGATCTTATCAGATTTATTTCCCTAGTTTGGGTGATTCAAGGGTTATCAAATAGTTCAACACATTCCAAAATTAAATAAGATAACATCTCTCTATTCCAAACTTACCAATTTAGAATTTATGCACCTTGGGGGTATATGCATAGGGAAGTCTAAAGAAATTAGCCTTGTAACCCACATTTAAGGAATGTTTTGTGTTCTCAAGAAAACATTGTTTTAGGTGCATTAACAAATATCTTTTGCATTAAAAAAAAAAAAAAAGTACCACATACAAATGATTCTAAGTCAGTCTCCAAAGCCAACAGAGTAGCTCCTCTTTGCATAATATGTTTTTAGCCATTATTTGTGACACTCTTTTTATTTGAAAATAATTTATAAACATTCTACAATTCCAGGTTTTTCTCTTTTGGGTCTACTGGTGACTCAACAGAAACTAATACTATTGCTGCTATGTAACATACAACGTTTGAAAAATGTGATGTGTTTGATCATGGTGTAAATTGTGCTTTATACAAATATTCATCCCAAGATAATGACAAAAGCATTGGTAGTGGCAAGAATATTTCAGGGGTGAGTTTGGGTAAACAGAAGGAAAGCATCACGTAAAAGAATTAATCCATCCAACCTATTATAAGGCAAGTAAGACTCAGAGAGGCACACTGATAGGCCTTTAATTCCCCAGTTTAGCAAGAGGTGAAGCAAGAATTAGAAAGTATCTCATGACTCAGTCCAGACTATTTTAACTACACAAAATAAACCAAAAGCCAAACCCAGTTGCCATCAAGTCAATTCTGACTCATAGTGACCCTACAAGACAAAGTAGAACTTCCCCATTGGGTGTCCAAGACTGTAATCTTTACAGAAGCAGACTGCCACATCTTTCTCTCGGGGAGCAGCTGGTGGGTTCACAACACCCACATTTTGGTTAGCAGCCAAGGGCTTAACCACTGTACCACCAGGGCTCCTTTAACTACACTAGTCTTCCCGTTATGAAAGGAGCTGATCTCACTCCAGGCCTACTTTGTGCTTCCAGACATGTTCTTATGTCAATCCAGCTCTTTAATTTCATACAGCCCTTAATCATTTGTTTAAAGCACATTGAGAGCCCACCTACAAAAGTCCATCTGCTTTGAGCATTGTGCCCTTTTAAAGAATTGTCTACGTGAGCTCAAATTGACAATGGTAACTTGAAAGGTTGTATGGGAAGCTTAGGAGGCAGAGAGTTTAAGATAATGGTGGTGGAATAATGTGGAAAAGGGTGGTGAGAATGGTAGCACAACTTAAAGAATGTAACTAATGTCACTGAATTGTACATGTAGAAATTGTTGAAATGGTGTATCTTTGGTGGTGTATACTTTCACCAAAATTAAAAAAAAAAAAGTTCAATTATCCCAAAACCATGTATACAATCTCTGCAGTTGCTTTTGTTCCTAAGCATCTGACTTAGTGGTAACCAACACAGACACAGTCACTAAGGGGTGGGGGATGTATGTATCTCCTTCCTCGTTATTTAGTCTGACCTTCTGCCCATTTCCACTGCCTGTACACTGGTAAGCCAAGGTTCAGTGGGTATTTTAGGGAAAATGTACTGAGAGATTACCAAAGCAACCTGAATTTTCTTCAAGTTGAGCTCCAGAGCCACAAGCCACAGTAACCTGATTCTGGAAATGTTCACCACTGATCCTGGCAGCTGTTTTCTTTCTGGTTTATGATTTTCAATAAGGTCCCAAACAACCAAAGAGAAAGAGAGAAGAAAAAAAAGAGTGAGAGATAAATCTCTAACCTTCTAAAACCAGACATTTATCACAGTCATTCACAGGACGACCTCAAGGGAGGTCACCGCTACTTAAAAATTGGCAACTGTGCTGTGGTGAGCACCAAAAGACATTTTTGGCTTAACAAACCAATTAGCCAGTGATCCTATCCACTTCCTTGCTCCTTCCTGAATTTCTTAAACATGTGTTTCTTGGAATCCATCTCTTTGGCCACATAGACCCAAGTGACAAATCATCAACCCAGAAGAGCCAGCGCTCCACAACAAACCACTAGCATATGTTGCAACTGCCAGAGGGTGAGAAGGAGCGATAAGCCAGACTACCCAAATTTGGTAAAAAAAGAAAAAAAAAAAAAGTTTGTCCTGGCTAAGTAGTATATTCCAAAGTGCAGAGATCGCACTTACATATTTGCAAAATGTTCTGAGATCTGTTACAGTTCAGAGGAAGTGTGGTGAGAGAGAGGGCTGTCATCAGGGGCAGCATGGCTGGCTCCCACGGAAGCAGGAGCTTGATGAAGTTACCACAGTGGACACACTGGTCAGCAGCCTGGCAGGTCCAGGGATTAGGTTTAGTCCACACACACCCAGGGATGAAAGATCAGTTTCCTAGAGACTGGTTTTTGATAACCAAACCCCTACAGGCTGATGTATAAACCAGAGGCTAGTCTATTGTGTAAGTGGGGGGCTGACCCTCATCAGGAACTGGCATGATATCTCTCCTCTTACAACTCCTCTCTGGAATGTTCTTCTCCAGACACCTGGGAAGCCATCTTAAGAATCTAAAAGTGGCTAGCCAGAGAGCATTGACTCAAGAAAGGTAGGAAGATGGCCTTCAAAGACCTTTCATCCCAGCCAAAATGTCTCTCTTCTCTGAACAGATCTGGGTGATCCTTGGACACTTCTGCCTTTTTAAAATTCCAGGGTACCTGCTTCCCTTGACTTTTCCTTCTTTCTGAAGTTCCTGGAGCCAGTGAGTGGTGGAGTCAGTATCTGAAGCCATATATGTCTCTCTCTAAAGCGACTTCAAAGATGTCCTTGGTATCATCCTATCTTCTGGTTTTCCTCCCTTCCTTTGGCCGTCTTTATTTATTTATTCTTTTAATTGGGAAAGTGATGGGTAGAGCTATTGTTAATCATGGCAGAGAGAGGAAAGAGGAGGAAAAAGGGCCTGTGCAAGAGATAACAAGACAGTGACTAACTCGAATGCTCGAGAAGACAGAGAATACGATACTAAGTAACTGTTTTTTTTTTTTAGGTGAAAACAACAACAGAAATAGCCAAAATAATCCACCTTTTAAAAATGCTTTGATTTCCTACCTTAGTAATTAAAGTCTAATAAATAAGATTGAGCCTTTTGTAGGTTGTTGAATTTATGATGACCATGTTGTTGTTGTTAGTTGTTGCCAAGTCGGTTCCAATTCATAGCGATCTCATACATAATAGAACGAAGCACTGTCCAGTCCTACACCATCCTCACAGTCATTGCTATGTTTGAGCCCATTGTTGCAGCCACTGTTCAATCCATGTCATTGAGGGTCTTCCTCTTTTTCACTCACCCTCTACTTTACCAAGCATTATGTCCTTCTGCAGTGACTGGTCCCTCCTGATAACGTGTCCAAAGTAAGTGAGACAAAGTCTCACTATCCTCCCTTTTAAGGAGCATTCTGGCTCTACTTCTCCCAAGACCATAGACTCTTACAAATAGTGCTAAAGTTGGTATAAAAGACTATGCCAATTTTTTTTTCCCCTATCTCCTTTCCCTAATGCAAACCTGTTTACTTGTGTTTTTTTTCTTAAATCTGAGGGAAGGTAAATTCTAGTTATATGAAGATTATGAGTTGTTAAGCTCATCTAATTAGGATTTTGCAAGCACAGTGACTCACAGAATATGATAATTTATAGTTTAGGGGACTGTAGAGATTATGTAATCCCTTGGCATCATTTTATAAATGAGAAGATAAAGGCCAAGAGAGAAATGACTGTTGAAGGACACTGTCAGTTAGTAGCAGAATCAATACATAAATCAGATCTTTCAATTCTAAGTCAAATGTTCTTTAAGCCTATTGGGAGTGAAGTTGACAGACAACAAGGAAAACTGTCGTGTTGTTGGGGGAGGAGGACACAGGAATGTCCATATGCCTTTCAACATTGGGGTTGAGACCTTGAATGCTGAGAAGTTCCAAATATCACCAATTCAGAAGGTATTGGAGACACCTTTCTTTCATCCCTCATCCTCATTGCCTTGTAGACTTAGGGAACAGGGTAACATTTCTGGGCCTCTCTTTCCAGAATTGAGAAAAATGAGAATGTTGAACCAGGTCCTTATTTAGTAATGGAACCTTATCTATCCTGGCCACTTCTGGAGGTCCTTTCTAGAGATGAGGAGTAAAGATGGTAAGTAAGATCCAACACCGTGTGGTGGACAGGGTAGCTAGGAGTCAGGCTGGGCACAGAAGGGGTGGCTGCAGAGCATAAGTGGAAACTGATTTCAGAGTCTCCACTGAGGCTCGGCTGAGAAACAAGATTTAAGGCATCACATTTAAGAGAACTGGTGAAGAATAAGATGTGATGAGAAGGATTGTTGTTGTTGTATGCTGTCAAGTTGATTCTGATTCATTCCTATCCTATATGACAGAGTAGAACTGCTCCATAGGGTTTGCTAGGCTGTAATCTTTATTGGAGCAGATGGCCAGATCTTTTCTCCCAAGGAGCCAGTGGTGGGTTCAAACCACCAACCTTTTGGTTAGCAGCCGAGTGCTTAACCATTGTGCTTCCAGGGATCCTAGAAATGGGAAATAGGAAAGAGGGAAAAAACCTAGAAGACACCCAGAGATGATGGGTTGCAGGAAATGGGGGTCTTCTAACAGCTGCTTGGGAATGGCCTCACGTGGGAGCCATGAGGGACATGATTCTGATTCTGAGAGGAAGTGGAGGAGGGGGAGGGAAACCCAGGGGCAATGGCTTCCCTACCCTACCCCAAGCACTTTAGACATTGCAGGTAACAAGAGGGCAGAGTTCCAAATATTCTTTAACTCCATGCCCAGGGCAGATCCAGGTTTTGTGGAGCCTGAAGTTAATGCAATCAGATTTTAAGGAAAAAAAAAAGAATTTAAAATAAGTTACAAATGTGTATTTTTGTTTAGAATAAGAAAAGAAATCATAATGTATTACAGAGGTTTTTTAAAAAATCATTAAATACTACAAACATCACAAAATCCTCTCCCAAAACATATAATGTTTTTTTAACAATTGTCTGCTATACCTGTCTAATATTGTTTTTTCCTCCATTTTTTGTCTGCACATTTTTCTGCTGTATCACCTCTTTGTTTGATAATGATTTTCAAGTATTATTTTCTGTATAGAGAAAAGAAGAACAATTCAGTCTTTCCTCTAGCATGGTTGGGTAAATTTTGTTTTGTTTTGTTTTTTTGGTATCTTTTGGTAATAGCTTTGATATTAGTTATTGATGAGAACTAAGTCTTCCACTTGAAATTTTAGACATCTGATGGTGGAAACCCCGGCGACGTAGTTGTTAAGTGCTATGTATGACTGCTAATCATAAAGGACAGCAGTTCGCATCCACCAGCTGCTCCTTGGAAACTCTGTGGGGCAGTTACTCTGTCCTATAGACTCGCTATGAGTCGGAAACGATTTGACAGCAGCGGGCTTGGTTTTTGATGATGGGAAGAATTTTCCATGGCATAGCTTCTGGCTCCATAAATTTATATCTTGCTTCTTCATCCTGCCAGTACCAGGTGCCTCAGGACTCCATCAAACGTGACATGACCTTGGCCTGCATCTTTGTGCCATGATGCAGGACAAGTCCACCCAGTAGGTAGTAGGAATATCCCTGCCATTCCTACACCAGGATGATTCACGCAATAACACAACTATACATGGAAATGACAACAAACCACATAAATAAATTCCAAGAAACTGCGAGAACTGTAACCCAAACTCAGTTGCTCCTTAGCCAGATTCCAAAAATGCCCATGGCCACTCCAGTGCCACCTGGCACAAAGGGAGATGTGATGGAGGGAACTCAGAGGGAAGAAAGTTGTCTTGACAGATTGCTGCTAAAATATTTTACTTTTGCAAATTTTACAATTACATGACTGTTAGGAAGGGCCCCATGCAAGTGGGGAAGGGGGAGGAGGGGTCCTGAAGCTTAAGCCTTGTCAGCTTCACAATAAATCCAGGCCTTAAATCTGGAAACGCCAGACCTCTTGATAAAGCTGAACATCCCGCTCGTTAGCTGGATGTCTGGACAGAACCTTCCCTTCAGAATCTGATCTTCGTAGGCCTGTAGCTAGGAGATGGTGGTGAGGGGTGGTCCCAGATAATCCTTAAAATGGATCCATATGTAGCTGGATTTGTCTGATGAAGTGGGGAGGGGTGTTAGGAACTGAGACCAGCAAACATCTATATCATGGGTTGATTAGCATCGTGGGGAAGGAGAGTAAAGAGCAGTCTTGTGTGTGGTGTGGGAAGCAGGGAGGAGAAGGCAGACAGCATGGTGTCTGTGTCACACACGCACATACTCACACACACTCCCTCACACACACTCTCATACACTCACACACACTCACACACTCACACACACACTTTCACTCACACATTTACACACACATTCACACAGTCACACTTTCATACACATACATTCACACACACGCACACACTCATACACACTCAAGCTCACACATTCACACACACTCACACATTCACACACACACTCACACACACTTGCACGCACCAGCCAGTTCCAAACTTATATTTGGGGACTATGGAGAGAGGCTGCAGTATGAGCTGGAGAAGAGGCTTTCTAAAGGACTTGGTAAGTCATGGGCATTCAAGTCACCACCTGGTCAAGCCCCAGGTGACAGAGTACAACACAGATGGGAGAACTGAGGTGCGGAGAGGTCAGGTAAACTGCTCACAGTCACAGCCAACCAGGGGAGGAGCCAGGATTCTAACCCAGGCAGGCGTGCTTCCAAGTCCATGGACTTAGTCTCTGTGTTACATCACTTCCTTTTAAATTGCCCCTTCCTTTAGCTGCAGGTGTTGGAGAAGCCACCTCTGTTTTGCAATAGTAAATTTAGTACATTTCATCCGCACTTCTCCTGCCTCAAGTCAAGAGAGGGAGGCCTCAGGAAATCCCCTGGGGGGGCGAGGAGAAGGCTTGACCTCAAGAAATTTGGGAATCTAAGGGATGGTATCTGACTCATCCCTGGAAAAAAGTCTAAAGACAAGAGGCTGCTGGAGAGGCCCATAGGCAGAGCACAAGACAAGGCTGCCCTGAGAGGTGGGTGGGATGTGCAGGTTCCAGTTTTCCGGGAGGCCATGTGGACGTGGGAAGAGTGGCTGGCTCTGAGGCAGGGAAGAACAATTTACCTAAGGCGTCTGAAGGTAGAGATGTAGAAAAAATAAAGACCTTTTAAAATGATCTTCTGCCAAGTCCGGATTGTTCATTAATGTGCCTAGCTCAGTGCCTGACATAGGGATTTTCCAGCTTACATGTATGAGTGCGGTGATGGGAGCTCAAAGTCATGCTGCTGCAGCTCCCGGCCATGGAAAGATAGCTTCTATCTTGGATAAGTCAGTTGCTGTCGAGTCTGTTCTGACTTATGGCAACTCCATTGTATCAGAGCAGAATCGCGCTCCATAGGGTTTTCCATGGCTGATTTTTCAGAAATAGATCACCAGGCCTTTCTTCCAAGGTGCCTCTGGGTGGACTTGAACCTCCAACCTTTTGGTTAGCAGCCGAGCACGTTAACTGTTTGCACCACCCAGGGACCCTTCTAACTTGCATTAAGGGCCTAATTTGGTCCCTAACCATGGAACCATTTTATCTAAAGCGTAGTGGCCAAGACGGCAGAAAGAGCTTCCAGGAAACGCCACCACCACAAGGCTCTTAGGCCCAGCTGGGATTCTCCATCTGGGGTCCCTGGGGAGCCGCAGATGGCCAAGTGCAATGGTAGCACATTCCTGTGGCTGAGACCATGCAATTTTCTTTAAAAGTATGCTTAAAGGGTTTGCTAGCATGGTGGTGGGGGAAGAAGAGAAGAAAGAGAGATAAACAGACAGAAAAACAGAATAAAGATGTAAAGCTGACTACAATAATTAATCAGAGCAAGTACAAAGATCTTTCATCTTTCATTCTTCTGTGTTGATCCATCTCCTGGCGTCTAAGGGAAGAGAGTTCACATTCCCCAAGAACCCACACCTTGCTGGGTGCTTTCCATGGCTCACCTTGTTTAATCTTTGCCACCACCTGCAAGGTAGGTATTACTCTACCCATTTTTCCAAAAGATAAGAGACAACACTAGGTTCCAAACTTTCTTCTGTTTGTCACCAAACCCAACACCTTCCTCTAGATCTAGTTGTCTCTAGGAGTCTTTGTTCTTTGGCCTGCAAAACAAGTCCCCAAATATTATAAATGGGTATTTAAAAATAATATAATAAGGTCCCTGGGTGGCACTCATGGTTTGTGTTCAATTACTAACCTAAAGGTTGGTGGTTTGGAGCCACCCAGTGATACCATGGAAGAAAGGCTTGGTGATCTGGTTCCGTTAAGGTTACAGCCAGGAAAACCCTATGGAGCAGTTCTACTCTGTAACACGTGTGGTTGCTATGAGTTGGAATCCACCTAAGGGAAACGGGTTTGGTTTTGGGTTATGTAAAAAATTAAATTTTTAATGGCCTTTTCCATTATTTCCCTCATTCCTGCACCTTGTTACCTTGTTCCTGTACTTTCGTTGGTATTCTCACCTCATTGTCACATGGACTTGTCAAGTTAATCAGTTTAGATGGGAATATTCATCTGTCTAGAAGGACAGGAAACAACATTGTTTGTTTCTGGGTAGGGGGTGTGCTTTGCACGTGCAGGTTTCCTAACCCCATCACAAGCCCACCAGTAGCAATCCTCCTTACCTGAACCTAAACTCTCATATTGCTTTATAGAAGGAATATCTATCAATTTCAAAATTTTCAAAATAAATTCTTAAGTTCAAAATGGCAAACTGGGCTCACCTGTTTACCCCTTCTTTCTTCCTAATTTCCCTGAAATAACATTAAATTAGTAAAAAAGAATAAATCCATAATAGACATGAAAGGAGAACAAGAAAACTTCACAAACATCTGGAACACAAAGCAGATGGGAACATATGGATAAAGTTGATGGAGAAATCTGCACCCAAAAACACACACAGGAAGAGAGCCATCCTGAAGGTAGAACCAACCTTCCCAGGGAAGTCCTGGAAAAAAAAAGGGGGGGGAGGGCCCTGGCTCGTACAAATGGTTAAGTGCTCAGTTAAGTACTTGACTACTAACCAAAAGGCTGGCAGTTTGAACCTACTCAGAGGTGTCTTAGAGAGGCCCCCAAATCAGAGCTTCAGGTACATAAAGCAGGGCTGGCCTGCGGGGTAATTAGTTAAAGTCCTTTCCAAGTTTTAGGTCTCACTCTCCTCCACAGAGAGCAACTGGCTGCAATGACATTTGCCTGTGTACTAAAACAGACTTCATTTGGCCTTGGCTTCTGGAACATTCTCTGCTGAGGGACCGTGGTTCAACAACACAGATTACACCTCCTTCTGTATGTATTTGATCATACTACTTGGTTTAGCAGCAAATACTAGTTCCGTACTCACAATGCTTTATATCCTGTGTATTGCTTTTCAGTTTTTCAAATCAACCTACAGACAAAACTTAGAAGACTTAAATATAGTTACAGAACAGAAGAGGCTGTGAATCTTATATGCCTTTGTCTTAGTCATCTAGTGCTGCTGTAACAGAAATAACCACTAGTGGATGGCTGTAACAAAGAGAAATTTTCTCAGTCTAGTAGACTAGAAGTCCAAATTCAGGGCTTCACCTCCAGGGGAAGGCTTTCTTTCTCTGTAGGCTCTGGAGGAAAGTCCTCATCATCAATCTTCACCTGGATTAGGAGCTTCTCCACGCAGGAACCCTGGGTCCAAAGGATGCACTCTGCTCCTGGCACTGCTTTCTTGGTAGTATGAGGTCCCCACTCTCTGCTTGCTACCCTTTCCTTTTATGTCTTGTAAGATAAAAGGTGGTGTAGGCCACACTCCAGGGAAACTCCCTTTACATTAGATCAGGGATTTGACCTTAGTGAGGGTGTTACAATCCCACCCGAATCCTCTTTAACATAAAATTACAATCACAAAATGGAGGACAACCACACAATACTGGGAATCATGGCCTAACCAAGTGGACACATGTTTTTGGGGGGACACAGTTCAATCTATGACAGCCTTGAAAAGGTAAAAGTAAACGCTACAGCTCACAGAAGGGAGATGGGGGAGACAGGAGGCGAGAGAAGGAAGCGCAGAGGTGTTACTGCCTCGTGCTACAGGGGTCCATGCAACAAACGTGAAGCAGGCACCTACCTACCTGTGCCAGGATGTTCTGGGCCCTGGGGAGGTGTCGAAGAACCAAACAGACAAACGTTCTCACCTTGTGGCACTTACATTCCAGTGGTGAGTCAGCAGACACTTTCTAAAAGCTGCTCAATCATGGAATGAGAATTCGATACATTGCTTAAAATGATGAAAGTAACCACAGGAATGACTGAAGATAATATTATTCCAAACAAAAATTTATAGAAGAGGAGCGACAGTGTAAATGTGCTAGAATCACTGCCATCCCCGGGGGGAAACGGATGCCATTTAAACTGGATAAATTCAAGAAACAGATGTACAAGGGCAGTATCTAAGTTTATGGTGGGAATCTCCAGAACTAAAAACTGACGTGGTTAAAATGTACTCTACCTGGGCTAGGGTCCTGGGTGAAGAGAGACTAATAGTCCTTGATACTTTCTAGAAGAAAAAAAAATTTTTTTTTGTACATATACATGCATGATTGTTATAAATAAACAAAATGCGATATTCTCGTTCCACTTTTATAAGTGAAGAAACAGAAGCCTGCCCTTGGTCATGCACTTGTGACTAGAAACCGGGTCTCCTGACCACTGCTACAAATTCCCCCACTACTCTGATGCTTCTCCTTTTGCATATACACTGACTAGGACTGTGTCTCTGTGGGCAGCTCAGTGTTCATCTTGAAAAGTAGGGAGAATGTTACTACTACCCCATGGGTTATGGGCAGGGTGTGTGCTCACTGCCTAGCTCAGTGCCCAGTGCATATACAGGCCCTCCACAATGTCAGTTTCTTTTCTTCATATTGATTTTTTTAACCTGTGGAACATTAATACCATTTATTGATCATGCTGTCTTCTTATAATTTTATATGATTTATCACTAATTCTGACTATATCACCAGCAATTCATTCTAATGTGTGAGCTTGGCTATGTCAAATGGCTTGTCACATCTCAGCAAGGTATGGAGTGTCAGGTTTAAAACTTTTAGCAGAAAGATGTGATTCCATTGACACACCCAACCAATGCTCCAAGGAGGTGAGTGTTTGTGAGCGTATGGGTTTATGGGGATACTGGGAAGGCTTTTCTCAGAAGAAAGGCCTCCATAGGTCTTCTCTGATACACATATGTTCACTATGAGTCAGAATTGACTCAATTCAACTAGTGGTGGTGGTGGTGGTGGTGGTGGTAAGACTTTTACCTTCATCCTCGCAAAGACCTCTTTCACACTCACCACACTGAGATGTCACCATCGGAGTCACTTCTTTGGGCTGTGAAGAATTTTGGATTCCCCTGGTCCCCTGTGAAAGTGCAAGTGTCTCAGACCCTAATTAATCTACAGTGTGGCTGACCAGCTGAGAGAATGGAGTCCCCTGGGAGTAGATCACTGGGGAACGGCCTGAGAACAGATGGAAGAGAAGAAAGAGGGAGGAAAGCAGAGAAGCATTGAACAGGAAGCCACCAAAGATAATCTCACCAGCTCCCCATGTTTTGTTGGTCTATTATAATCAGTGAGAAGTAGAACTTCCTTCTGAAGCATATAAGAGCTCACATTTATTGAGATGAACTATGTGCTAGGCATTGTTCTAATGTATATTGTTTTTAGCTTCCATCAAGTCAGCTCCCAACTCATGGTGACCCCATGCACAACAGAACAAAATGCTGTCCCATCCTGCGCCATCTCCATGATGAGTTACAGATGGGACCATTGTGATACATAGGGGTTTCATTGGCTGGTGTTCAAAAGTAGATTGCCAGGCTTTTCTCCCTAGTTTGCCTTAGTCCAGAAGCTTTGCTAAACCCTGTTCAGCATCGTAGCAACACGCAAGCTTCCACTGACCAACAGGTTGTGGCTGTGCTTAAGGTGCATTGGCTGGGAATTGAACCCAGGTTTCCCACACGGAAGGCAAGAATTCCACCATTGAACCACCAAGACCTCCCAGGTTCTAATGCTTAACATGCACTAATTCACTTAATCCTCGCAACAACCTAATAAGGATGCTGCTATTATTATCTCCATTTTACAGATGAAGAAACTGAGGCACAGACAGGCTAAGTGTCATAACCAGGTCACACAGCTATGGGACAGAGCCAGGAGCTGAGCCCAAATGGCTTGACTCCAACGCTGTGCTATATCATCACACTAGAGACACACTTCCCACCCCATAAAACAAATGAGGACACACACACACACATAGACACTCACACACATACACACACACCCTGGGAGGACTTTCAGAGAATCCCTGCTTTCAAGAACTGCTGGTTGCTTACTCCTGCCATTTACAGCCAGTGAGACAATAACTTGTTTCTCTGCATGTAAGAGAGCTTGTCTGATACTAACATGTTGCTGTTAGTTGCCGTCAAGTCAGTTCCAACTAATGGCAACGCCATGTGTGCAGAGTAGAACTGCTCCATAGGGTTTACAAGACGGTGACTTTTCAGAAGGAGATCGCCAGGCCATAGTTCTGAGGTACCTCTGGGCAGGTGGGTTTGAACCTCCAACCTTTTAGTTAGTAGATTCCCTGTCACTCCTGAGAACAGAACTAGAACTGAAGTGTAGAACTTACAGGGAGGGAGGCAGTGGCTCAACATAAGCAGTATAAGAACGAAAAGGGCTGCAGTGGTAGGTAATGGGCTCCCTGTGTTTGGAGGTGTTACAGCTTAGGTGGGCCTATGCCCCAGGGGAGAAGGTGGGAAGAGATTAGAACCAAAGCCCATCCCAGCCCTGGAAGTCAATTCAATACACACTTATCTGGATCTGCCATTGCAAAGTAGTGTGCTAAATCAACAGGAGATGAATGATAAATAGGAGCCTATCCAGCCTTTCAAGAGTTTACAACATGATTCTCAAATTTTCCAATATCATCTTCATAGCGTTCCTGGGAGGAATTTAATAAAGAACAATGAAAGTTCATTCCTTTCATCGCCTAAGAGTAAGTCCACCCTGACCTGCTCCGTCACCCTTTCTGCTTTCTGTCTGCTTCCGGAGAGGGCTGTGAAGATTTAGGTTTTAGAACACACACACATACACACACACACACAAACACACACACGATATGCTCTATGTCTTTTGCCTCTGCAGAGGAAATGCTCTGTGTTACTGTAAATAATAATTTACAGGTCAGTGAAGGTTGTTAAATGTCGCTAATGCTTTTTCTCACTTCCCTCCAGACTCTCGTAATTACTATTGCTCCAAACCCAGCGGGCAGAGACACATATTTCTCTGTCCAGGAAATGACAGCAGTGTGGTACACTGTTGTCACTGCAGAAAAAGCCTGCATGTCTGGGTATTGGGGCTGTCCCGAACACAGGTCAGAGCCATCCATGTCCCTGCATAGAAATAGCCACATAGGAATGTGGCAAGTTGTCCCTCAGAGGACTGGTGGCTGGGGGTGATGGCACCTGGGTTCTAAAACTGGCTCTACCACTAGCCGTGACCTCAGGCAAGCCATGGAACCTCCTGGGCCCCTATTTCTTCGTATGTAAAACTGAGAACATAACACTTAACCTGTTAAAAAATACATCGTTAGGAGATTTCATTATTTCATTCAATATTCCATTCAAATATTTGTGAATCATCACTGAGTACCAGGCACTGCTGTAGTCCCTGGGAATGGTGTAGTAAACAAACAGGCAAAAGTCTCTCTCTCCCTGGGGCTCCCATGAGGGAAGGAGATATATTAATGAATAAGCAAAATATATAGAATTTCTAACGGTGATATAATACTCTGGAGAAAAGCAAAGTAGGAAAAAGGAATCGGGAGTGTTGGGGTGACCAGGGAGGGCAAACTTAAGAGTGTGTCATTTGGACCCAGAGGTGGTAAGGAAGTGAGCCAAGGGGATGTTTAAGGAAAGAGCCTTCCAGGTAATGGGAACAGCAAGTGCAAACTTCCTGAGGCAAGGGGCAGCCTGGCATGTTCAAAGGAGAGCAAGGCCAGAGTGGCTGGAGCAGAGCAACTGGGAGGAATTCAGTGAACTCTGAGTCTGGAGAGGGAAGAGGAGACCAGACAGGACAGAGCCTAGTAAGGTCTTAGGCTTTTATCCAAGTGAGACAGGAGCCACTGGAGGTTTTGAGCAGAGGAGCGACATAATCTGACTTGGGTTTTGAAAGAATCTCTCTAGATATTTTGTTTAGAAAAGAGAATCAAATGAAAGAACACTTGCCAAGGTGTTTCAATAAACACAAAATACAACATGAAAAAAAGTATACCTTCTCCTGACTTACTGACTATCTCGTTATCCAACATTTCTCATTTATGACAATAGTAAAAAATCTACTATAGGACTATTTTGCACATTTATGACATACGTAATGAACACTGAGGTGTAAAGCGATAGTAATACTGGCTGTGATGATTATGTGTCAATTTGACTGGCCATGATTCTCAGTGGTTTGGCAGTTATGTAATGATGTAATTTGGCAATTATGTAATGATATAGTCATCCTCCATTTTGTGATCTGATGTGGTCATCCTCCATTTTCATATAATGCTGATTTTGCATAACGACCTGGTCTTTGGTACCTAGCCATATCAATAAGTTAGGAGAGGGTGTACAGTAAAATTCAGTCATCCCGACCCCTCAGGAAATGAGCTGTTCTAGATAGCCAGGTGTGGTGGATTAAATATGGCACACATTCTTTGTCACTTTCCTCATAATGCAGTGGAGTTTACTTGCCCTTTCCTTGAATCTGGTTGGTCGCAAGTGACACTGTGCCAGCTCTGGGTCCAGTTAGCTCAGCAGTTTCCACTTCTTTTCCTTTGGAATGCTCACTTTTGGGATTCTTCCTTCAGAACCCAGCCACTATGCTGTGAGAAGCCCAACTCACACAGAGAAGCCATGTGTAGGCACTCCAGGTAGCAGCCCCAGAATAACTCCCAGCCAACAACCATAATCAACTGTCAACCATGTGAGTGAACCACTTCAAAATGTTTCAGTCCAATCAGGCCCCCAGACAACTGTAGCCCCAGCCAATATCCTATGGGCAGAAGAACCTCCCAGCTGAGCCCAATTAACCCACAGAATCATGAGAGACGATAACATGGCTGTTATTTTAAAGCACTAAGTTTCGGGGTGGTTTGTTATGCAGCGAAAATCACCAAAATTTCAGGGTTTTCTAGAATACTGAGAGTTTACCCAACTGGGTACCAAAACTTCAAAAAGTATTAAACACAGTGAATGTAAAACTTTCCAAAACAGAATACACATTTCCCTTCCTTCTTAAACAGAGTTTATCCACTTTGATTAAATTTTTCTAGAAGATTCAAATTTATCAATGTGAGCATCCATGTTCATTTGTGTTGTCTTTATGACATGATTGTGCCCTAAGGGGCTACTGAAGTAATGGGAGCTTTTTTCCTTCTAGTAACTGGCCCTTCCACCATACTTATTCAATCTGTATGCTGAGCAAATAATCCGAGAAGCTGGACTATATGAAGAAGAACACAGCAACAGGATTGGAATAAGACTCATTAATAACCTGTGATATGCAGACGACATAACCTTGCTTGCTGAAAGTGAAGAGGACTTGAAGCACTTACTGCTGAAGACCAAAGACTGCAGCCTTCAGTATGGATTACACCTCAACAGAACGAAAACAAAAATCCTCACAACCGGACCAATAAGCAACATCATGATAAACACAGAAAACACTGAAGTTGTCAAAGATTTCATTTTACTTGGATCCACAGTCAATGCCCATGGAAGCAGCAGTCAAGAAAAGAAGTGACGTAGTGCATTGGGCAAATCTGCTGCAAAAACTCTCTTTAAAGTGTTAAAAAACAAAGACCTCACTTTGACGGCTAAAGTGTGTCTGACCCAAGTCATGGTATTTTCAATCATCTCATATGCATATGAAAGCTGGACAATGAATAAGGAAGACCGAAGAAGAATTGATGCCTTTGAATTATGGTGTTGGCAAAGAATACCGAATATACCATGGACTGCCAGAAGAACGAACAAATCTGTCTTGGAAGAAGTAGAGACAGAATGCTCCTTAGAAGCGAGTATGGTGAGACTTCGGCTCAGGTACTTTGGACATGTTATCAGGACGGACCAGCCCCTGGAGAAGGACATTACGCTTGGTAAAGCAGAGGGTCAGCGAAAAAGAGGAAGACCCTCAACGAGATAAATTGACACAGTGGCTGCACCAATGGGCTCTAACATAGCAGTGATTGTGAGAATGGCGCAGGGACTGGGCAAAGTTTTGTTCTGTTGTACATAGGGTTGCTATGACTCAGAAATGACTCAAGGACATCTAACAACAACTTGCCCTGCACCTGTTGCCTTCCTTAAGCATTTTGAATTTTCTCATAATTATCTCTACCACATCATTTATTTTTGTCTTTGTTCTTGTTTACATCAGCTCCTCTCCATGTCCCTTCTAATTTGCTCTTTGAATTATGAATGGACCTGGAAAGCAAATTAGAAACTTTTTAGTTATTGGAAAAGTATGAATAAATGGGCTCTGAGTAATGGTCTAAATGATCCTCCAAAAGGACATGGATTTATGTTTGTGGATTTTATAACTTCTTTTTTGCTTATGGCCTGATTCTTCACAGTGTTCCATACGGGCAGACCTGCTGGATAACTGAGCTTAGAATGGGAAGCTGTTTCTATGTTAGTGCTATAAATGTATTTAAAAACTTGTTCATAGAATCATAAAGCTGGGAGAAATCTTCCAGAGATTTTTTAGCTCTACTCTCTCATTTTATGGATGAGACCTAGAATATGTTTGACTTACACAAAGTAACAAAAAACCAAAAACAAACAAACAAAAAACCACAAGCTAAACCAGTTGCCCTCAAGCTAATTTCGACTCATAGCAACCCCACGGGTGTCAGAATAGAGCTGTGCTCCATAGGGGTTTCAATGGTTGATTTTTTGAAGTAGATCCCTAGGTCTTTTTTGCAGGCACCTCTGGGTGGATTTGAACATCCAGTGTTTTGGTTAGTAGTCAAGTGTTTAACCGTTTGCACTGCCAAGGGACTCTGTACAAAGTCAAAGAAAGAGTTAATAGCAAAAGCAGGACTAGAACCCAGGGCTGTACCTCCCAGGCCAGTGTTCTCTCACCAGGTTCTTCTGAGCAGGATATGTCTTGTGATCTGTAAATCCCTGGTTTGGTCAGCAAGCCCAAGTAATTCATTCCTGTTTAAAGATGGCAAACCACAGTGTAAATGCTTGGCTCAAGTCCCCACTTACCATTCGTGTGATATTGAGCAAGTTGCTTAGCCTCTCTGAGCCTCATTTCTTCAGGATAATGAAACCCACTTTCCAGGACTGTTAACAAAAAATAAATAAGATAATACATGTTGAGTACCTAGCACAGTATCTAGTACTTAATTACAAGTAATTTAATTATTATCATTTCTTTTTTTTAGTGCCCTATATTAGGTTTGGAGTCCTTGGGTGAAACAAAAGGTTAATGTGCTCGGCTGCTAACCAAAAGGTTGGAGGTTTGAGTCCACTCAGATGCATCTCAGGAGAAAGGCCTGGAGATCTACTTCTGAACAATCATCCATTGAAAACCCTATGGAGCACAGTTCTACTCTGATACAAATGAGGTTGCCATAAGTTGGAATCGACTTGATGGCAACTGGTTTGGTTTTCTTTCATATTAGGGTTAGCTGTAACAGTGGCTAGGCCTTTCTCCCAAGGTGCCTCTGGGCGGGTTTGAACCACCAACCTTTTGGTAAGCAGTCAAGCGCTTAACCATTTGCCCCACCCAGGGAATCAGGGTTGCTATGAGTCAGAATCAACTCTATGGCACACAACGACAGCAACAGGAAACAAGGAGGCTTCCTATATAGTTGGATTTAAAACTTAATGAGTTTTTTAAGGGGCCCTGATGGTACAGTGGTTAAGTGCTCAGCTGCTAACCAAAAGGTCAGGGGTTCGAACCCCAAGCCACTCTGCAGGAGAAAGATGTGGTAGTCTGCTTCCATAAAGATTTACAGCCTTGGAAACCCTACGGGGCAGTTCTACTCTGTCCTACAGGGTCACTATGAGTTGGTATCAACTCCATGGCAATGGGTATGGATAGCCTTTCTTTCTCCCTCTAACTTTATCTGCTTGATTGGAATATTCTACCTCTAGAACCTCTCCTCTGAGTATGGGAATCACAAAAGCAGGCAATTGTCCAGAGAAGTTTTCTACTAAGGTATGTATAACTTGCCAAGGTAGGAGAGGTGCTGTTGAGGCAGCCCAGCTCAAACAGAATTCAGGTTTGCTGATTCCTGTTTATGGGTCCCTCTTCTGGGCAAGGACTTCCCTGGGGATGGGGAAGCAATGGTGGTTTGCCAGAAAGTAAATGTTTGCAGGAGGAACACAACCCTAGAAGCCAGCAATGAGGTGCAAATGCCCCTGTGTGTGCCCTCCCGCGGCAGTTCCCTGAAGGCTGTGAGGCCCCCAGTACTTGTTTTGGAGAGAATTTTAGTCAGTTCTCAGAGGAAAGGGGAAAAAAAAAGGAGGCCAGTAAATCAATAACAGATTTTTCTTCCCATCAGTTGGTTTAAAGTCTTGAGCCAATGTCAACCAATCTAGAATTTCTAAACTGTAAATAAAAAATTGAATGGTAAGATTTTTATCTGAGCTGCTCCATGAATGCCACTATTCAGAGTCCTGGTGTATCACCCTCCTCACGTAGTCTGAGCTAAGGTATGGGGGCAACACCTCACACCAGTCCGTGGAATTCAGTGAGAAAGTTTTTGTTTTTTCCTGGCTTGGGCTGTGGTGCTTAGATACAGTACTTCTACTCCTAAGTTGTCTTGTTTCTCCCTCAGCTCATTTCCCTCAACAGATTTCTTGTACCCCAAACTAATCATATAGAAACATTCAGCCCAGGGAAAATTACTACAAGACCCTGAACAATTTCAGTGTTCAGCCAACATACTAGTGCCCCGCACTCTGCTAGGTACCGTGGAGAATGACAATAACAATGACAAAAATAATAGTAATAACAATAATGACAATATCTTCTATTTATTGAGCACTTACTATATGCCAGGCACTGAGCTAGTCACTTTTCATATATTTTTTGATCCTTCAAAAAAAAATGGACAAAGTGATTTTTACTGTCTATGTTTTACACACAAATAAAGTGAGACAAAGGAATTAGGTAAGTTGCTCAAAGCCACGTAACTAGTAAGAACAAAGAACTACATGATAATTTCTCAAAGATTTTTGAGGAACACAGTCTCTTATCAATTATCCATGAATATTAAATTGCTTCTAGTCATATGTTAACATTCATTTAGTCAGTGTTGTTGTCGTTAAGTGCCGTCGAGTTGGTTCCAACTCATAGCGACCCTATACGACAGAGTAGAACTGCCTCATAGGGTTTCCAAGGAGCAGCTGGTGGGACTACCGACCTTTTGATTAGCAGCCGAGCTCTTAACTACTGCACCACTGAGGCTCCCATTTAGTCAATAAACATTTATAAAACACTTACTTTGTGTATCTATAAATACAACATTGACAATAGACAAAAATACATAGAACTATTATTCATTCAACTTCTTGGTACGTAATTGAGTCAGAGAAAAAGAAAGGCACGGACCAGAGATGTTCCAAGAGTCCTCCAGAAAACTGGAAAAATAGGAGAGTTAACTGTCTCTCACTCTGGGATCAGATTTACTGCGCCCACAGCCACCGTGGGTTAGTCTGAGGGTCTTGGAACATCAAAGACCATCATGGAATGCCCTCCTGTTCTACCTTCTTACTTCCCGGTAGCAGATTATTCCAGGTTGAATTAATAACATTTAGGTGAAGGATGGATCTTGTGGTGATGGAAACTCCTACAGGTGGGAGTGTCACTCCTCAAAAAGTAGAAATGTACATAATGGAAGTGAAAAGAAGGAAATGCTCGTGCAAAGAGGCAGAGACTTGAGGACAGGGAAAGGCAACAGGGTTAGGAACCAAGAACGCCTTCAAGGGAACCCTCCTGGGATAGCTTAACTTTCTGGGTACCCTTGGACTAGGGAAAATGAATATTTAAGTGCAGCTTTAAATTGTTTTGTTTTATGGCAAGGACTGCTAGCTGTCCACCTTGTGGTCCCCTTCCATTGTGCAAAATCACTTCTTGGAAGTGACTGTCTGATCAGGGGCCTCATTTCCCAGCAACTCTTGCCCTAAGCAGGGTCACATGGAATGTCAATGAAGAGGTTAAGAAGCAGGTGTGTCTTCTCCTCCACCTCTTTCCCCATCAGGTGCTTTGAAGCTAAGGGCTAGAGGTCCTAGGGAATGCAGAGTCACTAGATGGAAGGAGCCTGAGGTTTTTGTTTCGTTTTGTTTTTGAGTATACACAAAAAAATAAACTTCTAACATGTTAAGCCACTGAGATTTGGGGATGTATCTGTTATAGCAGCTAGTGTTACCCTAACTGATATACTTACCTGTATTGGAATTTTCTTAGTTTTAAGCAAAGAAAAACCAAACCCATTGCTGTCGAATCAATTCCAACACATAATGACCATATAAAACTGAGTAAAACCGACCCATAAGGTTTCCAAGGCTGTAATCTTTACAGAAGCAGACTGCCACATCTTTTTCCCTTGGAGCAGCTGGTGGGTTCGAACCACCAATCTTTCAGTTAGCAGAGGAGCACTTAACCACTGTGCTACCAGGCCTCTTTTTTCTTAGTTACCCCAATCCTAAAAAAGCCAATAAAGTACAGGGTGGTGGTATGGGATATAAAAAGGTATAACACCGGAATGGGAAGTAGAACTTGCAGGATATTCACCCCTCTTTTGGTTCTCAGGGGAAGACAGCAGTGTCCTGTCTAGGGGTGTTCTCTGTAGTGGCCAGCAGCAATTGTGTGGAGGGGAGAAGGGGTTGATCTGAGGAATAACAGACTGATCATCAGGCAGGAGCAGGCAGAGCTAATCCATTTCTTTCCCAAATATGGCTCATGGCGACTACCATGTGTGCAGAGTAGAACTGCTCCAGAGGGTTTTCGAGGCTATGTCCTTTCAGAAGAAAATGGCCAGGCCTGTCCTCCAAATGCCTCTGGGTGTGTTCAAACTACCAACCTTTCAGCTAGTAGTCAAGTACTTAAAATTAACACTTTGCAACACACGGGGTTGCCGTGAGTCAGAATTGACTGTATGGCAATTTTTTTTTTTCTCTCTCAAATATACTGAAGGTAGCTCAAGGGCTGACTCAACTGCAGCTGCCAACAACAACAGGGGTGAGCTTTAAAAAGAGGGAAGACTTGGCATTGCATGAAGAGAGATATAGATGGGGCAAAGTCCAACCAACTGGGGATTGCAGTGGAATGTGCCCATTTTCACTCCAGAAGTGAACTAGGGACAGGAAGAAGACTGGGAAAGACTAAGCCCTCCACACATTGTCCCAGAACAGGTGATACTGTATGCTGGGAAAAACCACCTTCCCCCTTCAAACATGCATAGAAGATGATACTTCAATGTTTACAGGGCATGCACCAATAAATACGAAAATGTGACAAGGCCTTTAAAGACTATATCCAAATCCAGACCTCTGTGAAGTGTTCCGGAGACCTCTGACTGTCCTGGGCATGAAAAGATTACTTCAAATCTTCCCTTGCTTCTTCATTGGAAATCTATTGCTAATAGTCCAATCATCATCGTCATCATCATAACAATAACAACTTACACTAATAATAATAACTTACAGTTTACAATGTTTGTCCACATATATTATTTGATACCAATGAGAACTCTTTGAGGCAGCTATGGCACTTCCTACTGTCCCCATTTTAGGCATGAGGAAGCTGAGATTCAGAAAGGTTAAATGTCTTACCAAAATCCAGTAAGCGATACAGCCAGAACTGGAGGTAACACACAGCTGGATGGATGTATAAGAGGGAGTTGCTAAATTATGCACAATTAAATTGTTTTGCTTTGCTCCTTGCCACTACTGCTCTCACAGTGCTCAGCTTCATTACCTTCAGGTTATTCCCTCTGAGACGATTATCCCATTTTCACTCGCAAATAGGCAAAAGACCAAAAAATCCCTGTGCCTGTGGTTTAATTTTGAATCTCAAATCTAAATGACCATTGGAGATGTGGTTGATGTTGGTTGCCATTGAGTCAATTCTGACTCCTGGAGATCCCATGTGTGTTAGAGCAGCACTGTACTCCATAAGGTTTTCAATGACTGATTTTTAGGAGGTAGATTATTAGGCCTTTTTTTTCCAAGGAATTTCTGGGTGAACTCGAACCACCAACCTTTTAGTGTTTGCAGCTAAGTGCGTTAACTATTACACTCTCCAGGGACATGGAAATGTAGGGAACAGGTGAAACTAAAGTCAAGATATTATGGCAGTTGGCTAAATCTCTGAACTGAGGAGTCTGTGCTCATGTGTGTTATCCATCTCTAGAAATAGAGACATGACATGCCATCTCTTAGCAATTATCCAGGAATGTTCTGTTACTTCTAGCCATACGTTATATCCACTGAGTCAATA